>NW_010172606.1:0-1969 GCF_000695765.1 Mesitornis unicolor
TATACCGAGTATGACGTATGTGAGATGGAATTGGGTCCACTTCCACCCCCTAGTACGCGCAGACACAGCACCCACTGTGACACAGTGGCCTAGAGATTATCAGCTGTAGCAGCACACTGTCTGGAAAAACATGCTGCTAGTTTCAGCAAGTTCAGCCACTTAGAAGAGACTGAGCTGAAAAGTAAAATCACTAAATAGAAAATTAGTTCTATGTAGCTCTAACCAGAACACCTACAAATATTTGGGTGTCTAATCTCAGTTCATTTTAGTGTAGTAACTTGGTTTAGAACTTAGTCTTCAAAGATACATGATTTTACTTAAGCAAATTAGGCTTGCACAGTCATAAGATTTTCATGTTGAACTTTTAATCTACAATGACTTTAATAACAGTAAGATGTTGATCTAAATGACATAAGCTGAGCCTACAGAAATGGCACTGGTGTGGATCATGGCTAAATACATGTCTGTCTTGCACACTGGAACACTTATTATATGAACCGCTAGTATTGATAACTTTACCTATTAGAATAACTGCTGTTCCAGAGATAAAATACTTCATTCAATCATATGATGACTGTGTAAAACTCTTAACATTTGCAGTATTAAATACATCTTATCTATTAAAGAATTACATTAGAAGTAGTAAATTTCATTGCTTATATCAGCACTTGGGATTTTATTTCACTTGCTTGCTGGTAGATACTGCAGAGCAGATGGCTCACCTAGTCAGAGCACCTGGAGAAATCCAAGAGTAGCATCCTTTTCATCATCTTTCTATGTATCTTACATCTTTCTAATGGAATAACTGTTCAAGGGGCATCTCTGCTCGATGGAGGAATGATCAAACACACCTCACAGGGGATGTGTGCAAGAGTCCCACCTGATCAAGAACAGGACAGGGCTTTTACATGATAAAGTGATCAACTATCAGTCATTTGTTGCTAAGTCAAACCTCCTTGCTCAGCAAACCTTCTAGCTTAGGAAAATAGTTTTATTTTCATAAAAACACTGTCTTCTTTTATCAGTCATCGATTTTTCTCTCTGGTCCCAGCTGATCCAGAGTGGTTTTCAACACCAAGGCACAGCATGACCTTCTAGCATACCTGGTAGTTTTCTTTCACCAGAGAGTACACAAATGGGAGCAAGTCTTGTGTCTCTTTTACTCCACTGAGGCAGAGCATCCTCCTACAAAGTAATAATGGTACAGTGGGTGGTAGAAGTTTTTTACGTATCAGGCCAAACCAATGGCCTCGTTGTCAAATTAGCATGCAGCACTAATGATAGATTTAATTACAGGGTATTACAAACTGAAATACCTGATCTGTCATAAAGCCTGCTGGGACAAAGTTACATTTTCTTTCCCCAGAAAATAATATTTTTGTAGTTTATCTGAACTTGAGTTATGCATTTGTTCACATACAACATTTCATATACTATGGCCAAGCATTTTCACTCCAGCATTAGGCTTCTAATCCCAGATTTATTAGAAGGTATAATGAGGGCCCCAAGGAAGGACTGAAATGTCAGTAACCTGTGATGCAATTCCTGTTTATTTGGGGCTGGAAGGAAACTGTCTGCACAAATGCATTGTGTAAAAAAACACTATATATGTGTTTAGGAAAGTTCTGCTTTTTACGCAATTAGAACAGGTCATTGAAAAAGTACAAAATATAGCAGTCAGTCCAATGGCATACAAAGGTGATATAGCTATTATTCTGTTTTAGGAAGCACAGTAACTGCATGAGTGGGAGTTTATATAAAATTTTTAATTCCAGGTTAAATTTAGCTGATTGGTGCCATGTATTTTTTTCTTCCTTTTCCAGATTAAAAAGCTTTTACAACTAGGAGTATAGCATCACCTGTGTAATGCCTGAAAAACAGAATAAAGTAATGGCTACCAAAAAAATTCAGGCAGCATATGCAATAGCAGCAGTCAAGATGGCTGCCTGCATAGGACACCCTTTTTTTG
>NW_010172606.1:1988-4174 GCF_000695765.1 Mesitornis unicolor
CTAGCCTATGAAAAATGATGAAAGTAGTGCCATGAGAAAATCCAACAGGATAAACACTAACCAGAGCAAGGAAAATGTAACATGCAAAACTAAAGTTCAGAGGTAGACATAAGAATTAGACATGTCAATGCAATGAGTGATAGGGTTTTTCACTGTTTTAATCATTTTATAATTTCCCAAATATCTGAGATAATGATCAGGGCTAGACTATGAGTGATTGCCTGTTAAATGCAAAGCACTTACAAGCTGTCCAGGGACAGCTGCCTGACAGATATGAAGGTCTTTGTTTTGCATAGTTGGGCTGATTAATAATATTTGAGACTGTGTGGGCATAAATTATCTGAGATCAAATGCTGATAACATTCTCTTTCCTCTTTATATCATTTACAATTTGATTAGTTGCTTCCCTTTTTCTGTGAGGTATATCTATCATTATCCTTTAGAATGAATACCCAACAGTATTTCTGAATCTATATCTTCCCTTAGACACTTTCTTCTCTGATATGATGAAGCAGGAAAGCCTGTAACCCACAATATAAATTCAGATTCTGTATTTGCCCTTTGGGGACTGCAGAATGTCTTTACCAGGAAGTTTGAACAGGGACTGATATCTCAAATTTTTGTTCTTTAGAAATGTAACAGTGAGAATAACAAACTATATGAACAGTGCAACAAATTTTATTTACACTCTGTGAATCTGTGTTTGGGTAAGTTTACCTGGGCTCTGGGGATGCAATGATGAGAAACATTATGCAGGAGATTACAGCAAACTTGTGCACCTTTGCATGGTTCCTGGGCTGGGGTGCTTCATTAGGCTGCGTTGCTCCAACTTTGACCCTGCTAACTGGGTAAAAAACATCCTTTCCACATTGGCAGAGGACAGAAATTGCAGCAGGGAGTCAGAAGTACTTTTAGCATAAAGGTGGCTTTGTCTGTGTTCACATTACAACATGGGAAGTTCATCAGTTGAATTTAAATGAAATCTATGAAGCATAAACTGTGTCTCTCTTCCAGATACTCTGAGTGAAATTGTCTTGCAACTTTGAAAGTAGTGAGTAAAAGAGAAGAAGAAAACTTGCCATGAAGTAAGACCATTGAATAAGGGAGTCCTTTTCCTTTTAAGGCATCTGAAACCTCTTAAGAAGGATGGTTAAATTAGTGGTATTAAATTTATTTTCTCAAATATGAGGAATGTAATTGTTTCTGAGATTTCTGGGATGTGTATTAAGAATCTTTTTCACCCCTACAGAAGAGGAAGAGCAAAGATTCCCACTGTGTCAAGGTTTAGGACTGGGCCAACCACTAAATCCTGGACAGACACTCTCTATTAACACCTCTCCCCTCACCAGAAAGGAAGATAAAAGAGAATAAGGGAGAGAGACTTTACAGGTTGGAAAATAGTCTAACAGACTTAATGAAACAATAATACTAATACTACAGGATAATAATGTAAAATAGGAAAATAATGAAAAATATACAGATATGTACAAATATATACAAAACCAGTATAAAATCTTCCCACCACCCTCCCCCAAATGACGAATATGTCACCAGAGGCTCTGCAGAGCAGGGCACTGGAAAAGTTCCAGACTGAACTCAGCAGCAGGTGGGAGCAGGAACACACGGATAAGGAACAGAAGCAGATGAACCAGCAGGGTTCCGCTCAGGCCTCAACCTCTGCAGGATCAAGACGGACGTAAGGGTCTTTTATACCGAGTATGACGTATGTGGGATGGAATACCTCGTTGGTCCATTTTGGGTCTGCTTCCCCCCCCTGTAGGCGCAGGTATTACACCCATGGTGAGACAACTGACCTTAGGCATATCTTCCAGCAGCACTGTTTGGGAAAAACGTGCTGCTAGTTTTCAGCAAGTTCAGCCACTTAGACGAGACTGAGCTGAAAAGTAAAATCACTAAATAGAAAATTAGTTCTATTTAGCTCAAACCAGGACATTCCATGCCTCATTCCATACCACTTCCATCATGCTCAGGTCACTACTGTGTACACAAAAGTTCATTAAGTTCACTTAATTCACAGTTCTACTTCTGCATCTATCATAGCAGTCTCTCAGGGCAGATGAGACAGTAGTGCATTCGTCGTAGTTCGTGCCCACAGATTGCAGGTTCACCTCGAGATGTCAGTGGACGCCACTTTATGAAACTAGGTGTGGTCATCTTCACTGCAT
>NW_010172607.1:0-18688 GCF_000695765.1 Mesitornis unicolor
CCCAGGGAGGTGGTGGAGTCACCATCCCTGGATGTATTTAAAGAGCGGGTAGACGAGGTACTTAGGGATATGGTTTAGTGGGTAGACAGGAACGGTTGGACGTGATGATCTCAGAGGTCTTTTCCAACCGAGCGATTCTGTGATTCTGTGATTCTAGGAAGGGAGGCTCTAGGAAGAGAGGCTCTGAGGTTACTGTTCATTGCTGTTAGGTATTAGTCCAACAAGAGACATTGTTAGTAAGAAAAGAAAAACTTAAAAACTCAAGAAAACCTAAGTATTGTTCATATATGGAATTGTCAATTAATGTAGCATGGTGATAATTACTTACTAAGGAGGCAGAGTTTATATATTGAAATCAAAGGAATATGAATGGGGCATTAAAAATTGTTCCTCTCATTTTGTATGCATATGTCAAAATTCTAAGGACTTTATTTATTCATTAGCTAGAGGTGAGAAATAGCTCTCAAATAATTTCACAAATAAATGCCCAAACGGCATCTGAGGAATAACTATAAGCTTAACTACATCAAAGGATGTTGAATTGGCTAAGTGCATCCTGCAGCTGTCCGTCGGCCTAAAAATAACTTGTGTTTCTTCATCTTTGCCTTAATGCAGAATTTCAGGTCACTACACTCTCTTATACGTATTGTATGGGTAGAAGGCTTGTTTGCACAAATATGTTTTTCCTTTGTCCAGCTAATTTTAATGACATTTACAGGAATGGGTATCTCTGAGACTACTTTCTCTCCTGTTAAATTTCAGTAAAAATGATTATGTTGTTCCGAAGAAGTCATATTTATAGAATAGAATAAAAAAGTTAGACAAAGTCACCTCTGAGTAGCTTTTCAGGATAAGTCAATATTCCTTGACTTAGGAGTTCCTAATTGATGATGCACTCTTCAAACTAGCTAGGGGTTGATTCTGTTAAGAGTTACATGCCTGCAATATTCAAGCATATAGATAAGGGATGATCTTACAGCCTCAATTTAACTTTCACTAGTGTTAAGTTTGGAGTCTGTTCAAAATTATTTTTCTGACCACAAACAAGGAAACATAGAACTTCAGAAACAACCTTTTTGCTTCTTAAAAAAAATAAATTAAAAAATCTCTTTCTACAGCTGCAAAATAGCTTGCTGAAGCCAGCAATTTTACGTTTATATTAAAATAAGACTAAATAATCATCATATGAGACACTGAACTTAAGGGTATCTTTTTCATAGAATTATTTTTTTTCTAGAAATTTACCATGGTAGTGGTGAGGGAAAGGAAGAATAAAACAAAGCAGCAGTGATGATAATTATTGTTGAACCAGCTGCAATATTGCTTTTATTTCTTTAAAGTTTAATTGTGTCTTTAGTTTTCTTTTTTTAAAATCATATCATTCACAGCAACCACATTTAGCAGTTTCTCTGGTGGATTTTTTTGTTTGTTTGTTTGTTTATTGGGGTTTTTTTCCCCCCAGAAGAATGAATAGGCTTTTTACTATTTTATCACTGCATTCACAGCCTGGGCCAAATATTTGGCAGTGGTAAAAACAAGGCTTATGCCCCCATCTTGGCTGGAGAACAGAATATAATGCATCTCTTGAGCTGAGAGCCTTTATCCTTGCTTTATAGCACTTTGGGGGCATTGGCAGTAAATGTTTCTTTCACTTAGAGGGGCTTCAAATAAAGGAATAAAACATCCAAGAAAGAAAGAGTTCTTGAGTGCCCTTGAAAGTGCACTCATTCTACCTATGGCCAAGTTTTGCTCCCTTTCTAGTACCAGGTTGTAGACATAGAGGATTTTCATTTTTCTTCTTTGGAGAAGAAGAAAACATAGCTTCTTTGGGAAGCTATGTTTATTTGTCTATTTACTTTAATAAAATCACATTATCCAGATACTGAGGTCTAATACCAAGAAAAAAAGTGTTTTGGTATGAGGATTTCCTGTTTGGTGGGACATAGAACACTGATGCATTTGCAAAACATGCAGTTGAGAAGAAAACAATGCCTGTCTAGATATTTCAAACCTGAGACTTGCTGCTATTCAGCCTATTTTCTGTTCAGAAATGTTGGTGGTGCTGTGTCTGCTTATTTGTATCATAAGATCTTAATTCATTAGATCATTGTGACTGAAGTTGTTTTCTGTCCCTAGGAAATAGTGCATCATGTATCTTCATTTTAGCTAATCAACATCATTTAGTCACTCCTTGAAAGACAGGATGTATCCACAAGTTGACAGAGCTGTTGATAATTTCTTATCCGTCCAGTCTTAACTCAAAAATTACTCACATCAGGAATTCTCTTTGCAGCAATGAGTAACAATATCCCTGATTAGCAGCATTAATGAAAGCAGGCATAAACCAGCCCTTTTTATGCTTATCAATTAACGGCAGATGACCTTTAACCAGTTAGTCCTTATCTCAGGTTACTAATCTACATCTTGTACTGTTATTTTCAGTGATACAAAAATGCAAGTGGGGAGAAAGAAAAAAAAAAATAAACCACTTAAAAAGTACATTATGCATTTCAGACTTTGGAAATTTCAGTAGTATGGAAAAAAGTATGATAGTATGTTGCTTACTGATCCTAATAAGAGCTCTTCCATGGTCTTCATTTGGCAGTGAATCAGAGCTACCATTATTTTGACTGTATGATGACTTTGAAACAAGATTAGTAAAAGCATCAATCATCTGCTTTGCAGCAATACACAAAAGGTTAAACTTGCTCTGAAGGATATGCTGGGAAAGTATGTTATGATCCACTGCGGTAAGGAACAAAAACAAGTTGGAAGGATGATGGTGTCCACAGCCTTACAGGCAGAGGAAAACTGTGTGAGAGAGAGGGGAAAATGTGGCTTTCATCAAAACTGAGATACTGGCTGGCATATGGTATTGTGAGGAAAAGGTTTACCTTCAAATGCTGGTTGGTTTTGACCACTATAGTACTTTTGGCCTTGATCTATTTAGGCAAAAGCAAAGCTTGTGTAAAGCAACTGTAATTCAGATGCTTCTGACAGGAAGTATAGAGGGTAGTGACATTTAGAAAACCCTTGATTTATGCTATATTCATGCCCTAAAATTATCTTAGTTAGTTGCATGAGTAGAAGAAAAATAGATATGATTAAAATTGTCAGTGAGTCACAGTAAAAGATTTTAACTGTTGGATCTGTTAGGTAGCAGATTCCAGGAATGCTTTATGTAGCCATCTAAGTGTTTGCAATTTGTTTAGCTGTGATAACTGTCATTGATCAGTACCTTAGTAGGGATAATTATATTATAAATAATGGTCTCTTTCTGTGATGAATATATTTTTTGCTCAAGAACTGGATATTTGTTGACAATATATTTTTAGTGGAAATAAAGAAATAAAAATATAATAATTTAAATGTATGATAAGTAATGTGCCATTTTAATTTGGAAAAAACTCCACATTATATCCATTGTGAAGTACTTCTGAAACAGTAGATTAATAATTCCAGTTATCTGAATTCTTTTACACATCTTAATTGAAATGAACTTGTACAGACTCTTGTGTCCCTCATAAATTGTTTGGCTGGCCCCGGGTTTATAGCTTGTACACCTTTAAGCGCCTGAGCTTGCTACTAATGCCTGCTACCAGTTCACTGATTTGGAAAGAATGGGCAAAATCCTGGGCATGTGTCATAGGTAATATATCCAATCCTTTTCTCTTGAAGTCTGTACAAAGTCAAACATCTCCCATAGATGTAAGAAACTGAAAATGCTGTTAGTTTTCACAGTCATTATTTTCTGAGGTAACAAAGGTATATTTAGAATAAATGCCTGCCTCATTTGGAAAAAACAAACAAACAAACAAACAAAACCAACAAAAACCCCAAACCAAACCTTTTAAGGGGTGCAGTACAAATGATTCATTTAGCACAGCCCTTGATGATGCTTTCCAAATGAGTACCTACAGCAGCAATTATCTGGCAACTGTGGAAAAATACTTCCCATGGTAACTCATGCCATCAGTAAGAGGACTGAGAGAATTAAGCACTGCCAAGTCAGAAGCAGCAAAAGTGAAAATGGTTTTGAGTGCAGCAATGCTACTGGAGAGAGGTTGTGGGTAGGGTATGAATCCCTGAAGTGTTAGAGCTGAATCATAGTTCACTAAAAATGAACCTTCCTACTTACTGCTTCCTCTATGTGCTTTCTTCAGAGAGTGTCAGAAAGAGTGAGAGACTTGAGATCACTGACAGAGTAGAAAAACAGATTATCTCCTTCACTCAGTTTATGCAATCAAATGCATGGGGGTGGGGGGAAGGTTTACAAAAAGACTCTTAACATTTCTCAGAGTTTGTTAGCCTGGAGATTACTCAAAAACTGAAGAGACTGATGTTTTGTTTGTTTTTTGTTTTATTTTCAGTAAGTGGAATCTTTGATTCTCTTATTTCTGGAAGGTGAAGGATGAATAGAATGCTAGAATCTATGAAACTGTTTACAGGAAAAATACTCACACATGAATGTGAGTAATCCAAACTTGTTACTAAGCTTAATGTCATCATAATATGATCTTGCACATCTCCAAGATGTACAGTTAGGAAGGACATGTTTTGTACTTACCTTTCTTATTTAGGAACTATTGATCCTCTAAATAGGAAGCTGCTACAAATACATGCTGCCAGATCTGACACTATCTTAAAGTTTGACAGGAAGCAGGCAGGAAGGAAAGAAATATCTGTAGTGTTGCAAGGAAGTGGAAACACATAGTAGAAATGCTCCTTTCTGGTTTTTACTACCTTCCTGACCCCACCTTGCTATTGCTGTGCTTGTAAAAACAACATGGTCTTTTTGCAGTGTTTTGTTTTTCTTATTCCTCTTATGCTTTTCAGGCAGTGACCCAGGCCTTTTTCTTAGTGTAGGATCTAGGCAACAAAGCTGCTGTGTTACGGTTTCCTTGAAGTCCAGTTCTCCAAAATCAGCAGTCTTAATTGTGTCCCTTTCTTTTTCTTCCTTCCCCAATAGTTCTTCTTTTACTTCTCCTCAGAATGAGCTTTTCCTCCCTTCATAGTTATTCTCCAAGTCTTTGGCACCTCTCCTTTAATCCTCTTTCTTCTTTTTTTTAAAAATATATGTATTTTTTAAGAGAATGTTGGCACCTTGACAGCAAACCTCCCTGACCTCAAAATTTTGGCTCAAGTCTAAAACATTTGTGGGATTTTACAGGCCCTCAGGCTGTTTAATACTGCAGCTGTGACAATGAGTTTGAGTGCAGCAGGGAAACAACAATTTGGATCCTGTTTAGGCAGGATTTGAAGAACACCACTGGATTCACTGGGGTCTGAAGCTGCCTAAAGATGGGGAGTGTGTTATTTTATGATTGTGGAGTTGTTTTTTCCCATGACAGAGTAAATGTATGCACACTCTGTAAGGTGATGCATAGCCAGAACATAAATCTCAGTTTTGTTAGCCTCCCACTGCAGGTGGGTGACTCTGGCAATACAGGCTGTTCTGGACACTGATGAAGCACTGAAAGATGAGGAAAGCTTTAACATTTCCTTACTGTGGAACTACTGTCTTGGGTTCATCCTTCATTTTTCTTCCCTGTTTCCAGGAGTAGGAGGCAGGGCAAGCAGGCCTCTGGAAAACTCTAATACCAAATTTTGCTGTAGTGCAGTGTAGTAGCACAGAGTGACATAGAAGTTTGGATGCTATTTTGGAAAGTACAGCCCAAAGTTTTAATATTTGGAGTTTCTCTACAAGTGTAGATTTGTAGACAAGATAACCAACAGTTTTTGGAGTATTCAGTCCTCATAAGGACAGATGAGCCATCAGTTAAACCCTATCCCACTAGAAATGCCCAAGAAATAATGAGGAAATGAAACAATCTCTTTCTCCTGCACCACTGTCCCCCAGGTGGGGTAGGAACAGCTCTTCCAGCAATTCTGAAGCTTGTAGTAAAAAATAAACAGCCAATGTGGAACATAGCTTTCCTTCTCCGGGGAAGACTTGTGGATAAATGAAGGAAGATCTGCCTTCGAATTCAACCCAGGCTAAAGGCAAGATTAGAGATCTTTATGTGCTAACCCATGACACCAGTAAGAGGACTGAGAGAGTTAAGCTCTGCCAAGTCAGAAGGAGCAGGGGTGAGAATGTTTTCACCACACCCCCCCACCCTCACAGTTGATTTGCCCAATTATTTATGTTCCTTTTCTTATGCCTGCATGTCGCTGGAGTTAAATGACAACTGCAAGATTGCCAGCAGGCAATTTATGGGAGGAGAATGCTAACCCCTTCTGATGTGAAAGAAATCAGTATTTTTCACATTTATGTATAGGTGATCACTTCTTTCCTGTCTCTAGGTTCTCATGAGAACATTGATGTTACCTTATTTAAACATAGCATGGGCAGTGCACCAGTTATGTGCTCACAGCTGTTTACCTACCATGAAGCAATACATGCTTAGAATCCATGGCGTGTTTTTGGGGGATACTGCTGTTTGATGGTGTTGCTCCCAAAACATCTGTGCTGGTTCTGGCAGCCTCGAGGACTGTTTGTCTTTTAAGTGCAGGAAAGCTCTATCTTTAATACACCTGTATTTAGTACTATCTCTAGGAAACCAGGAGACAAAGGGGATGTTAAGGAATTCACTCAGAGATGAGGTGTAGCGCTGAAGTCAGAGGCCATCTTAAACTGGAAATGTTCTTTAAGCCAGTGAAACACTTTTATGGAGAAAACAGACTCTAAATGGCACAGTGAACGTGGGAATTACTTGGCACTGACTATGTGCACAGACTCAACGAGTGACGATGATGATTTTGTTCAGAATTTTCTATAGATTTGTATCCCTCTGGAATTTTTAGTAAAGGTTTGAACTGCATGTCTAAGAAATTCACAGGGTAACTCCATATTCTCTTCTTTGGTTTCTGACCCATGGTGTTAGAAAATCAAAGATAAATTTCAAGGTGTGATGGCAGAAAGGAGTGAGACTTTTGGAAGGAGTAGAAACTCCTCTTCTTACTGCAGGTTCAGTCAATATTAAGGAAAAAAACATTGTAGCCTCAGTGAGGTAACTGAGTCAGAGGAGCTTTTTTTTTTGTTTGTTTTGTTTGTGTAGAGCTTATCTCTTAGACTTTTTGAAGAATGGTAAAACCATGCTAGGATGTTGAGGAAGCATTTGTCATGTGCCTGTGCATTCACATGTCCCTTGATAGGAAACTAAATTACAGTGATTAGAAGTTGAAGGAAAAGTGTGTTTCAGCTAGACATCTCAATAGCTGATAACATTTTGAGTGTTTTAGGGGCAGCTGGGCTAAAGTATTTCGTGAGTGAAGAGCATGTCACCACAAAGAAAGCTTGAGTGATGAGTGAAACTGCTGGAGTCACCTTAGAATAATGGACGCTGAGGAGTACACTATGCAGCATGGCCACAGCAGCCTGGTGATCCCTCAGGAATGAGGATCTGAATAGGTTTTTAATATCAACAAGGGATTTGGAGTATGTGAAGTTCAGTGCTGGACACACTTCCATAATGCTTTATAGTAAACTTTTGTTGGTTTAGAGACTGGGAGTGAGAAAGCCATTGCATATTGTATTAATACAGGCTGGCTCCCCATTGCCAGGAGTTCTAAATCTTTATCTCGCACAGGAACAGATGGAAATAATTCACACATCTGAGCAGCAAAATCTCAAAATGGACTGGGCACAGTGGCTGGCATTTGGCTGGGTATTTGTTGTTTTCTTTGCTAGTTGATTTCCAAGGCAAAGTACGTGTTGTCAGGCATCTGCACACAGTGGGCATAAAATTATACTATGAAAAAAAAACCCAAAGCAAAACAAGAAAAAAATGCAAACCCCAAAAACCAAATCTATCAGAGCACCTGATGTAATGGTAGCTTCTTCTAGTAGGAAAAATTGTATGCTGTCAGCATTCTTGAACAATAAATAAACAAGACACTGATCTCTTGAAAACTTGTGGCTATTCATATATTCAGAAGTTCAGTAGTCAGATATATCCTGGGGATGCACCTTATAGCTTACTTTATAGCCAGTCTTTAATTTTGCATTTGAATTGAAAAAAATGACCTGATGGAACTGAGAAGTGGATTCTAGCATTGCCATTATTGTCTTAAAAATCCATTGCCTGTGAAAGTACCCTGCCAAACATTACACTACTTTGCTTGCATGAAGACCAAGAAATAACTATTTTTTTGGTTCAGTGAGAATGCTATTTAAGGACTCACCTTTCATAATAACCAAAGTACTTAATAGGTGTAATAACAAAATACAGAATTAGATTGGGGTGCAAGCTGGAATGCCCTGAGTAGAGGCAGGCATGAAAGAGATGAAGGCCTCATGCTCATGTTTTGTGAAAATATCATTACTATGTGAACAAAAGGGTATTGTGTTTTAGAGCACTTGAGAATGCTTTCAAGCTTTTCTATCACCTGGAACTGAAGCAGGGAAATTTACTTGCATCAACTTTGTTGTAATACGCAACTTTTTTTAGTATTTTGTGCTTTTCATACCTATATTGACTTCTTAGATAAGTCAATGTAGGTTACAGTTTTCCCTGTAACTGCTAACATGTCTCAGGAGAAGCATTTCTAAAATACAGATGTATTAAAAATCTGGAAACTATTATTATTTGTTTCAGTTTTGGATCCTTTGTGACTGTCTCTTGTTTTCCTTTTTTCTGTCCACTTATTCATGATTGTGTTGAGCATAGGATGTGTGCTCAGTTCTTGATCTCTTATATTTCCTAGATATTTTTGTTTTCTTAATCAATTATTTCTCTTACATACCAGTGAGTTCCTGAACAAAGAGGCTGAGTACTTGATTCCTTTTGGAAAAAGGATGAAACTTTGCAAAGAATGTGGTTCCTAGGTTGAAATATCTTAAAATATTCAAGGTAAATTACTTCTAAGTCACGTATCTAACTTGGGGAATAAAGACAGTTGTGAATGCTATTGATGTGAATTTGTAGGTGCATCGTTACATGCTGTTCAAAACTATATTTATCAGCTCTTTCTTATGGCCAAAATACCTCTGGAACACAAATATCCATCACTGGATAAAATAACACCCGATCCAAAAAAGCGAGTTGGCAAGAAAAAACAAGTAGGCCATAAAAAGTTAGGTAGTCAGTTATCTAGCTTTATCTTTGAATTGTGTTATAGACCTGCTTTAGACAATATGAAATCTAAACTCAAGGTCAATAATAGTCCCTAAAATAGTTGGTATGGATGTTAAAGCATTTTGTAATTTATCAATTTATTCAATTAATGTTAAGTTTCCATTAGAAATCCCTTTGGCAGAAGTTCTTAAAGGAATCTCCATAAAGTTTAATTTGTGCCAGAAACATCTGCCAAAGGCAGTTATTGGACTATATCAAAGACTAAGACTAAGACTGGTTAAGATCCACTGAGGTCAGTTATTTTAAACTCTAGTGCTTTAAATAAAGTCTCCCACTGATTGCAATGCATCTGAATTAGGGCCCGTAAGAATCAAAGCAGAGGAATAAAGAAAAATATTTGGCTGATGATGAAAATATCAGTATAGAAAAAAAAAGAGAATTATTGTGATACTTGGAAATAGTTCTAACCTTATTTAGAAGTGCCTGTGTCCAGGGGTATTGGTTCAGATAAAGAAACAGTAATTCTACTAAAAATATTAGACCTCAAGATAAACTCCTAATTTCATACTCTTGAAAACTGACTCTTGTAATATGTATTTTTACTGCATCAGAATGAAATTTGGCAGCTTTACAATTCCAGTTTACTGAGAGTTATCTGGAAAAAAAATCCTTTAAACTTATTGGTCTTAACCATATTTCCCAGCTGCATTGCAGTGTACTGGATGACGGTGGATGCAGTGAGGGAGCCTGGTGTGCTCAGTCTTCTTGGGGAGCTGGGCTCTCGCGAAGGACCCCTCCCTGTCCCCCACTTCCAAGGGCGCTCCTTGCACACAGCAGCAAGCAGCAGCCACCACAGTGGTAACTGATGCTGCTGTTGGAGCTGGGTGATTCAAAAGGTTACGTATAGCAGTGCAGTAGAGCTGTGGTATTTGTTTTGTTTTGTTTTGTTTTGTTTTCCTGTCGGGATAATGAATGGCAATGATGGAAGATCCTCCTCTGCTTCTTTCTGGGTATTGGAGACACTCAAATCTGAATATAAGTGTCAAAAAAATAAAAAAGTGGTTATTGGTAGACTTTCTCAGAAGTGTAATCAGCATAGACAGACCTTTACTTAGTAGCTGTTTCCATTCTATTAAAAAATGGTAAAATGTTCCTGTGTATGTCCCACATGCAGACCATTTGGCATCTATATATTAGTGAAACTCATGTATTATATTACAATTGTAAATCATCAACAATAACCGTGTCATCTAAGGCAACAGAAAAAATATGTGCTTGATGTTTTATTAAGGAGGTTATTATAATGACACCTTAGTGCACAGTGAATGTAGTTCCCTCGCTCTACATAAAACTTTTATTAATTGCATTAATTAATACATTTTTATTTTTAAAGCATAAAATGCTTCTCATCCCAGGTCCTGAATATTTGTGTATAATTTAAACTTACCATGAAATGTCATTTAACTTCAATTATGTAGAAATATACATAAGGAAATGTAATAAAATAGACCCATTTCCAGAGCAGTCATAATAAACCTTCTTATCTAACATTATACTCTTCCCTAAATACCGAAAGGAAAGATAGCCTGTGGATGTGCTGGGTAACTAATAACTGCTAATAATAATAGGAGCAGACTGGGGAAGAGTGACGTTGCAAGCCTGTTAACATCAATGTCAAAGCATTTGCTGACTTTCCTGGAATCGGGATTTTAGCCTTCAGTGAATGTTCTAATCAACAAAACCCCTTTTATAAAGCTGTTAGCATCACCTATCAGTTAAAATCTTTAGATTTCATGAGGTGCAGTTTTAAAGCTTTATTTTTGTGTAGGTTCTTCTCAAGTTCTCTCGGTAAGTATTCAAGTACTTCCCTTTTGTCATTAGTCTTATGAAAGTACAAGGCACCTTTTCCAATGGGGAAATGAGGAGAGAAAGGTGACTTCAGTTGATTTTTCAGTAATCTATGATGAAAATAATGGTTGATCTTCAGAGGCAATGGTAATCTAATTGTAGCAGGTCAAAAATTTTAGTGTGTGTGTGCATTATATGCATAATTTTTAATAAATACCTATCATCATCATGATCCAGCCCCAGTTACTGTCTTCAGTTCTGAAGTCTTAATGACTGCATCTCCTGTATTCAGAAAGATCTAAATATCTAGAAATATATTTTAAATTTAATATCAAAAAAGACTGATATAAAAATTTTGAAATTTTTTTTAAGCACTAAATATTGGTGCATGTAAATAGGTATACATTATCATAACCGTAGTGAATTACCCAGGACATTGCCTCTTTTTATGCCTGCAGTGCTAGTGAAGTAGTGCTGCCTTTTTTTTTTTTTGTTTGTTTTGTCAGAGTCCCCAAAGACTTTAACTTAGTTGTATTCCACAAGCTAATGGTGATAGCAAAAGTACAGGTTTCCTGCAGATATATGCAGCATAGGAACCCCTTCCGTTGCTGAGGATTGTAATGATTAATGAAAGCATTACATCTCCAGAGAGTAGCCCTCTAGCAAACTTCTCACTAAATATAACCATTAAAAGCTGGCATACAATATGCAGAAAAGATTTAAAGAATTATCCTGGAAAGCCGTCTGGGATTTCAGTGTTTCCCAGAGGGCAATTTTTTGATGGCATTAACGATCTCCTGTAGAGAAATCTGTGTCTAATCATTCTCTGTCCCTGCATGACTCGATGCAGTATGACATCCTGCAATATATATTACTACATATGTACTCTAGGGTATTCAGTATCTGGCAAATTACTTGAGAGGATTATTCACTTTTGCAGAAGTTATGACTACTTCTGCACTTCAGCTCCTTATGAAAGGAATAACAGTTATTTTCCAAAGTTTTCATCTTGAGATTATCTTGATACTTGGTATGCTAAAGTTTATACTCTTAAAATCACTGTAAATATGCTTTCTTGTATCATGGTAGTGTTTGCTACCCTTCATGCTTAGCTAGAAAATCATGATAGGAGAAATGAGTCTGAAGTAGTGATAACTCAAGCTGATCTAAAGCTGGAAAATGGAAAAGAGAAGAAAAATTGGAGGCCAGTGCAGCCTTGCTGTTCTTCCTGCTGCCTGACAGGAAAACGTGCGCAACAGCTGGACAGGCATAAAAATTCAGAATAATTCTTTATTTCCTTTAAAATAAATAAAAGTTCTTATCAGTAAAACATAAAAAGACACCCCTTTCCCCACCAACTCTGCCTTCCCTCCATAGACTGTGCCCGTTTGAGGAGAGAAGCCTGAGAAAGGGTTTCCTGCCTCTGCCCTTATTAAGTTGGGGAATCATTCCTTAAGCTAACATTCATCATGTTCAGCTTTTTGTTCACTAAGGTGTGTTTTCTGCTCATCTAGGTTTTGTGAATGCCCTTACAGTTCTGCTGTGGTTTAAGACAAGTTCCTTACAGAAACTTTCCAAAATTTTTAAATATTTCACTGGCCTATTTTCTCTTCTGGAACAGAGGAATAGGAAGCAGATGGTTTCAGTGACATTTTAGTTTGTTTCTTGTTTGGTAAAGGATGAGTATCTCTGCAAACTCTGTTCGAGCTCCTTGAATTTGTAGAAAACATGCGTTACAGCAACAAATAAATTAAAACAAAACTGTGTTTTCTCAATTTTTCATGCAGTTCTTTTAGAGGACAAATGAAATTAATATTGTGACCACCTGCTACTGTACACTCTCTCTAATAATTTCCTGATTTTACTATTATGTTAATATACTTCAGGCTATGGTTCATAAGTGTTCTTAAACTCAGAAGGAAAGTATGAATGTATTTTAGAGATTGGCTTATACTTTCACACTTTGTAATAAAGTGAGTGACATTCAGAAAGTGTGCGTGGGAGGGAATAAGGAAGGCATTTTATTTATTACTCCTACTTGCTTTTTTACTTAATTCCTTATTTTTTTAATTTATTAATATAAACAAACTGAATAAAGATATTTCTCAAGTAGCTTTATGTGTAAAGTTTCACTGCTACATATCCAATATACAGAGGAAGTGGATTCATTCTTCAGCTGTGCTAGCCTTTGTGGCACGAGAGTAAATACTGCATCTCATTTCTGGACAAACTTGTTTCAGAATTTAAGAGCTATAAAGATAAATTGAAAAATAACAGAATATTTTTTTTTCCCAACTCAGAAATCAAGTAGTTTGTGAAGAAATAATCCTTCTCAGATCTGTTACCAAGTCTTACACCGGTGCAATCACAAAAGCAGTCTACTCCATTATATTTCCAACTGTGCCTCATTAAAAGTTTTATTCTATTAATGTCAACTTAATCTAATTATAATTGCACTACATTTTCTGGAAATCATTTAGTATACTTATTCACACCATCTATAACATTGACTTCAAACCCTTTTGTAAGGTAATTTTTTGTGTTGCAGTAGTGGGATAGGTAATTAGAACCTGCTTTAGTAAGCATTGTGCCATACTATTTTCAATGGTGTGAGAACGATACCTGAAGGTGTAATTGCCCTTATGTTTTTATGGATTCTTTTAAGATCAAAGCTATTAATTATGAGAGACAAAGACATTTAGACAATAAGAACAAGTGTATACATCAAGTAAAGTCAGGCAAAGGTAAGTCTGAAATGGCTTCAACTTGCAAAAGAAAACTTTTAATGTTTATACTAATATACTACCTAAAAATAATTTTAAAAACTCCCTTGTAAAATTATAGAGAGGGATCGTGTGTTTCTCTGCGGTGATTATGCAAAACTAGATTGTGTCTCTGAACCAGTGTATCAACATGTATTACCATTAGACTTGCTTTCTAATTGTACAACTAGTTCAAAAATTCACCTCCTACCTCTACAATGTCTAGCTAGGCAAGTATAATCCCACACTATGAAATTAAAGCTTTATATAAATTAAGCTTTATGTAAAATAAGATGAATTAATTTGTATGAAACTCAGGATTAAGGTATTTGGTTGTAATGAGAAATTAATAAAGAATATGCATATAATCAAGTTTCTGTTTTCATGGTAACATAATCAGATTTTTATGAAGATTCAAAAAAGAAGAAAAAATCCACCTCTCTGTTTTTTGTTAAGAAACTGATCAATGTTGTGCATATTCTTTCCTTTCTTTCCTTCCTGTGTTGAGTATGCAGTAATAAAGAGTAGTTCTTAATCTTTACATAGTTAAAGATTTTAAAATATAAATAAAAATACAGTTTTTTATGGAAGTATAAAGTGTTGAAATAACGAATTAGTATAATTTTGTACAAAAAATATTAAATAGTAGTATGGTTTTGTCTTACTTCAGTTTCAACATTCTTTTTTGCACTTGAAAGGTTTATATTTTCAATAGAAAAAATAAAGGGCGATTTTTAATATTTTTTTTTTGTAACCTGACTTCCTGGAAAAATTTACTTTAATATTCAATGTCATCATCCTAAAAATAATTTGAATTTTCACATTTTTAAGTTTCTTGTGCAGCAGCTGCATAAGAATTTACAACATAAATATTTCCATGCCATCATAAAAGTGTTTGATTGATTAAAATTAGACCGTATTGCTCATATTAAGTTGATATAATTATTTTTTGTAATAAATCCTTCTAGTGAATGTAAGGGGGACAGATTATAAATTAAACTCTTCTTCTTACTATAGCTACAACTCTACTGTACTGTATAAAGTAACTTTAGGAGATAACAACTCTGTCTTGTGGTTCACACAGCCACTGTTTGAGGGCTAGGCAGAGAAACGTATTTGTGCTTTTTACTGTTTATGGGCAGGTGTGACAAGTGATCTTCCAGTCATTGTAGATAGTTCTTCACTAAGGCGGTTTTAGAAACAGCTGACTGCATATGTGCCTCCATAAATATTGCAGTCTCTGAAGAACCATAAGGGTTCTCAGGGACTTACAGTCTTACAGTATGACCAGAGTATAAGCCCAAAGTCCTCTGTTATGTAAACTAAGCTTTACTCCGCTGTGTCACACACAAAGGAGGCAGGTGGTTTAGATTCATACTTCCCTGCTATTTTAAGTGGAAATACATGTCTGGAGCCATCTGTAGAATCAATATGATGTGAACACTGCTCATGTGACTGTTTTATCTCCCTGAATCAATTTTTAATCTACACAAGAAACATTACTAAATAAGTTGTTTTTCATTCCAGTTGGAATGAAACTCCACTGAATGGACTTTAAGGGCAAAACTTTAGAGAGAGTGGATTTAAATTTACATTTCAGCTTCACTTACAGGTTCATTCAACTGTGAATGATGGGGGGAAATTGCAAATGTAAAGGAATGTCTATTAATGGTAAAGCACAGGTGCTAGGATTACTTGAATGGTAATAAATTTACATTGCAAATGTGATAAATCTGCTGCAGTTCTAATGCTACTGAAATGACTATCAGCTGCAAGCATGAAGACAGAAGAAAGCTGTTAAATGCATACTCTTGATGCATGGAAAATATACTCTCTCAGCAGTTTATGTACTGCTTGATATTCATTTATGAGGACTTCTTTGCACACAGGAACTTTCGTTTCTATAGAAATTTACTTTGCAATGTTTTATTTGTAAATTACACTATTTGGTTGTTAAGGCTACTCATTAAACTTCTTGGTAATATGAACATGTATGGGAGTTGTGCAGGGTACTTTTTATTCTCAAGTTACTTTTTGTCAGCTCTTTATTTTCTAGCAGTTTCCTGCATTGCAGCAAAGTCATTGCTGACAAAGCACAAGACAACAATACCAGTGAAAATGGGGATCTAAGAGATGGTTGATGTCTTGTAGTACCAATTTCAATGGTGTATCTTCAGATAATTGTTTTGTTTCACCTTTCATATGTGCTGTTTAGCAATCAAGAGAGAAAGCAAATACATGATGCACAACATGTTTGAAAATCACTCCTGTGCAGTCAACAGAGCTAAGCTAATACAGCTTCCAAATGTCTTGTATAACATGAGGTTTCCCATACTACTGACTGAAATGTTGAGTCCTTTAGTAAAGACAGCTGGCATGTGGGTTTTTTTTTTTATATTTTCTGTGAAGTTACCTGCCCCAGATGAGCACAGAGGCAGCCATCTGTGCCCCATGGGAGCATGTATGCTTAGCACATGTATAGATGCTGGGGCAGTACTCAAGTGAGAGGCTTCTTAAGTTTCCTACCCTACTTGCAACTATGGAAGCATCTTCCTTGCCAGGGATCCTGGACAGAGGCATAGTAGAGCTGAAGGTGCTGCATATTGGTGGGGTCTCACTGTACCCTCACAGAGCTGGGGGGTTGGTCTCCTCTCTCGTTGCCTTCTGAGCTACTGCTGGCCTCTTACAGGCAGCAGCTCGCAGCAAGGGACTTGCTTGCACACCCCATGTATTTGTCTGTCTGGAAGTGTCTAGGATGTTGGGGAAGCAGAAGACATTGGAGAAAGGTCTGCTCTGGGAAGCGGTGGACATTCACCTTGTCTGCTAAGGTGAAAGTGTTGAGCTTAGCCAGAGTACTCATTTATGTGGCTTATATCTACCCCTCCTATACGTATGTTCATTATTAATATCTGTAAGCTTGAATTTCGTAATGTTTGCCCCAAAATACTTTATTCCTATGTTTGGATAGTATCAATCTTTCTAAGTTTTGGACTTTCAGAAAGGTGTGATTTCTCAGCCTCCTGCACACTACACTGTTTCCCTGGAGCATGGCCTTTTGTCAGACTAAAATTAGTGGGCTAAGCACCAAAGCAAGAAGTCTAGTTACTGTACCTCTTAAGTCCAGCAGTGTATGACCAAGTATTAGTTTTAAGACTGGCCTGCTCCTGCAGCAGCTGACAAACCACATCACTGTCATAGATGATAACCATGCAGTCTGTTTGTGATAGAGATGAACAGGTCACACCCCAAAATGTAGGTAACTTGCTGATTATTATTTTTTTTTTCAGTTCATAACTCTTGTAACTTTAGAGGTTTCTAAAGCAAGTTGACTTGCTTGCTTTTTGCTGTGGATTTTCTGTTTGATCTTTAAGCCATAGTGCTCATAAACTGGGATTCAGACAGTCAGACAGTCTGGAAGGTATTCTGGAGGTTGAACAGTCCAACACCCTGCTTGTTACGGGGTTAAATTCTAAGTTAGATCTGTGTGTAGCATCTCTTTGTCTGAGTCTTATAATACAACTTCGTATTTCAAAGCTGCTGTACTTATACCTCCTTCCCACTCTCCTTCAAAGCCGAGTTTGTGTAAGGTCTAGCAATAAGATGACAGAAATTCCTCTTTCTTCCCTTCTCTAGGATTGCCTCACTTGGTGTTTTTATGAAAATGAGAGGTTATGGTGGCCTTTCCCCCTCATGGGATATGAAAGAGGTGTAAAGGCATGGTATAGCTAGAGCTTATAGTAAGATCTTTAACATTATGGCAAATTATTTGCTTGGTGGACATTTTATCACTCCAAAATTAATGAAATTGGTAGTTTGAAATTATTATAAAATCATGTATTTCTCCAGGCAGGGAAAATGAAATAGAAAAAGGCAACAGCAAACTTATCAAATCTCTTATAGATTGGGAAAAAGATTTCTTACTATAAATATTAAAAATAACTAATGTTTTGAGTATAGTAGTTATTCCTAGTTCTAAATTTAATCCGTACTTCAAAAGGGTATTTCATTTTATTCACCCAGGTCCCATTTCTACACCAAGTAAAATAGCATTGAATGGTTATTCTAATGTTGTTCAATGTTTATTAGGTCTATTAAAAACTGATGTTATTATTTGATAGTCTTGTTTTAATAATGCCCATTTAGTCTGGGCAAATTAATTTGGGAAAAGCAGACACTAATACCTTAGTTGACACTTTTGCAAGGATTTTACAGGCTAGGTTAATTAAAAATATGAGCCTATAGCTACTGCATTTCCCCCACATCTTTACCATGCTTTAAAATAACAGAGATTATAGTGCTCCAGAGTGATCTTGCTATTTTAACACTCTCGGAAGCTTCCCATAATATTCCTTACAATATGGGCCTTGAATTTCCTTTATAAATATTATATAATATGATCTGGAGTCTTTGTGGTACTAGTATTTTCCTCATAGTAAAAGCTGTGTTGTATCTGAGAACACTTCATTTAGAGAAAAGTGTTCTTTTATCTGAGAAAATAAAAATGGCACTGTGCACTTCAAAGTAAGAGATTATGAAGAACAGAATAATAAACATGTAGAAGTTTACAGCATGTTTAATTGTAAGTTTTCAACAGTAGAAATACTAAAGTAAAGGTGATGTTTTGAAAAAAAATATGTTTTGGGAAATATTAAGGAGAAGTGGAGGATAAGAGTTTGGTCACCCTGAGAAGTTTCCATATGAAAGTAGCCCTTCCCTTGTGAGCTGCAGGCACGAGTTCACAACCTACTTCTGTGTGCAAGCGCAAAAGTACTCTTGCATTTTCTCATGTACTGATTTACGTGTGCGTGAACTCTGATTTGCATATTGAATACAGTTTTAAGCCAAAGAGGACTGCACACTCACACACACACACACACACACACACACACACACACACACTTGATTTGCAGTGAACATAGTGATTTGAAGCCATGCTTTCAGGAGTTAAAAATCAGACTCCTGATGTGCTGCTGAGAAGTGGTAGGTTAAGCTCTTTCC
>NW_010172607.1:18719-67488 GCF_000695765.1 Mesitornis unicolor
GAGATACTGCAGGTTCATACAATTGCCCTTAGGTCAGAATGCAGTGAACACAGAGGATGCCAAGTGCCAGACGGTGCAATGGCAGATTAAAAAAGTATTTCTACTATAGCCATAAACCTACTGCAAATACAACTTCACAAAAAGGCAGATCATCTTAATTTTTATGTTCCTGCATGGATTAAAGGAATGAAGAAATCATATTATTGACAACTAACTCATTGCATCAGATTCAAATACTCACATTCTCTACTCCAGTGACTGTAGTTTTTCTTTATACATCTGAAACTCTCCCTCTCAGGGAAAAAACAGTGGGATTATGCACAATTCAACAATTTTTCCTCACTATAGCCAGATACATTTCTTGACACTTCTGTTAAGGTGTATTAAAAGGAGGAAAAAAAAATTGAATCAGCCATGAAAGGTTTTGCTCAATATTAAAAAAATTTCTAGACTCATTATTTACCACTTTTTTTAATCTTATGTTTTCCTTTATGTGAGTCCAGATCATATTTCTTTCACTATCACCATCAAAAATTTTGTCTTAATGTAAATTTTTATTTAAAATAATATCTAGTAAATCACAGCAAATAATTAACATTTTCATGAAAAGCTAGAATTAGAAGTTATCTCACAAAATTAAGTCTATTGTAATTGTGAAAAGAATGATATGAAGAGGAGGTTTTTTATTCTCTCTGTTTTATTTTACTTATTTTTAGGCGGAGTATGCCTCTTCAGTGCAAGTTCATAAAAGAATGCCTTGAGCAAGGATCAGAGCTCAGGACTACTTAATCCCCCAAAGGTACATGAAATGCTGAGGTATAGATTCCATCTTTCTTATTTTTGTCTCTGACTTTTCAATTCTTTTTAAGCAATGACATTGCCTCAGCAGGAGGGACAGGTTGGTTCTCCTGCCAAGAATAGTTTACTCTTGTAGGGCTGGAGCAGTTTGTGGGACAGAATGATTTCTAGGACCACCTTCATTTTCTTCTGTCTGTGGCAATGAAATGAAGACCAGTCTTGAAATTCTATATAGAACAGTGACCTTGTCCTAAAAAATAAAAATAGAAAGTATAATACAAATGCTGAGATTTCATATTAGCTATCTTATTAATTACAGTTTGCATAACTAAATGTTGCTTCCCTTTGGACACAGAGAGACATGAAGATCAGCTTTGCATCAAGTACTTGTTTCACATGTTGGTGGATTTATTAATGTCCATGAGGAACAGAGATTTTTTTCCTTTTTAATAAAAGCTCAGATTAGTAAAACCAAGTTGTACTCAAATAAAAAACAAAACCAAAGCACTCAAATTGTGTTCTGAACCTTACCAAGTGTGACTCTAATTTTTAAATATGCAAACTCGACAAAGAAGAATTAACGAATACTTTCATTTGCATATAAATACCACCTGTCACACAAATTTCACAGTACTACTTTAGGTAGGATGTCATTAGCTCTTCAAGAAGCAGCGAAAAGTAGGGAAAGGGGAGTTGAAAAAAGTAGGCTGTAATGAAAAGGCTCTTTGGGAGCATGCTTTAGTTCACCTCAGCTGCATTAACAATCTGCAGCTGTAGTAGATTTGTTCTGATTTATTTACATTCCAGAATTCAGAATACTATAAAAAGTGATTGATTTCCTTTTAACTTGAATACTGTTTTACAGAAGGATTACTCTCTGTTCTGATGGCACAGCTAGCTCAGTCAATGTCTGGGATCCCTATAGGTACTATTGCAGTAGAAGTAAATAATCATTATAAGAATGACTAAATTATTACCTTTTCTTGTCAAAGATTTTAGTGAAAGAATGGTTCTGTAGGTAATTTAAATACAATAATGATCTGAAGAAGGGACTAAAAACCACAAAATAATAGATCATAGAAGAGTAAAGTGTGGAAAGAATTCTAGAATTACTGCTCATAATGAGAGAACAGATATGAAGTGTTCACATATCGTATTTCAAAACTAATTTCATTTAAGATAAAACAAACACATAGTTCTAGCGGTCATTAGGAACAGCTCAATGAAAACATCTATATAGTATTTAGCAATGTGTAGGAAAGTAACATCACATCTAGAAAAGGAGAATACAGGGAAGATGTCAGAGAATAAAAAGTGATTAAATCATTTAGATTAAGGAAATTGTGTGGAATACTGACTTAAGTTCTGCTCACCCTATTTCTTTCCTGCTTCTCCTTCTCTCAAAAAAAAATTAATGCTTGAGAACCACAAAGTCAACTATAGTTCTCATTAAAGGTAGACTCATGTAAATGAAAATCTGGATGAGGTGAAATTTGAAAATTTCTTTGTGTCAGAGGAAAGAATGCTGGAAACAGGAACTGGGGCAACAATTGGTAGCTGCTGCAGAAAAGGTCAGGCAGATACTTCACTCCATTTTTATATGATATGAAGAGAAATTAAATTATAACACACATGACACTTTTAAAAAATAAATCCTTTTGTACAGTGTATAATTAACCCGAGGAATTTGGTGCTATAATATATTGGTGGGGAAAGAAGCTTAGTAGAGCCAGAATTAAGACTTTCATAGAGGTAATAAGGACAATCAGGATTCAAGATATTGCTGAAAATATTTCAGGGGACAGAAAAGTTTTTGCTTTGGGACACAAGAGGAACACTGGGTGATGTGTTTAAGAAATTTTCTTGTGCACAGCTTATGCCGCACTGCATTCTTGTGTGGTTTACTATACGCTGGAAAGCGTGAAAAACATGATACTGGCTGCTGGTGAAGATGGGAAGCTTAATCTCATATGGACTACAGTCCATGGACTGCTACTCTTCTGATGATACCACTCTTTTAGATCTAGGTAGAAAGTTTTTTTGACTCTAAGAATATCTGGGGTTCTTAGTCTTCATTTTAAGGGTCAGATCTAGAGAATGATGGAGAAAGTGTGCTTGTTCGTGTAACAGTTGTTTATTTTAGCAGTGAAAGAATTAAGGGAATGGGAAAAGATAAGAGTTGGTATGAAAAGGAGAAGTAGTAAATAGTAATTTAGCAGTCTTTTATATATATATATGAAAGAAACAACAACAACAAAAGCCACAAACCTATAGCTAAACAAAATCAGACCTCTCTCTTGAATGTCTGTTATAGTAGGTCTAGTTAAGTACTATATGTCAATGTTATGTAGATACTGTCTGCAAGTGCAAATACAGATTTACAGTTCTGTTCAGGTATACTAAAGAAAAAAAAAAAAGAGGGTTGGAAGAGATCAAATGGTACCTTCTATATCTCTTTACTTAAATGCAGTATCAAAACTACCTAAATCATACCTGGCAGGTGTATGTAAACACTTTCAGTGAGAGATTTTACAATTTTCACTGGCAATCTGGTGCTTCAGTCTTCTCACTGTTTAGGGAAATTCTTTCCTAATGTCCAACCTAATTGTATTGCAATTCTATTACATTTTAACTGACTTCAAATTACCCTTAATCTGTAGAATTTGCCTTAGAATAAACACCACAGTTCAGACCGACTCTTTCTTTAAAAAGAAAAAAAAGAAAAAAATAGCAGCAAATCTTACTGCTAATCTTGTAAATATGAACAGAGCAAAAAGCTTTTCTTACTCTAAATGCAATTGTAAGAAATGTTAAGTTGTCCATCCCATTCCAAAAAAGCTTAACTCTGTAACAAATATTGCTTTTAAAATAATTGATGATGAACTACTTCACTGCTTACTGACATGACAGAAACAAGCAACCAGTGTGCTAGCCTACAGCTTCCTCAGTACTTTTTATGTCAAAAGTCCTAACTAGCTAAAATATCTGAATGTCCTCTGCTTACTTCTTAAGTTATATTTTATGAACAAAGTTCTGTAGAACACTGAAAATTAAAAATGCAAAGATATCATAAATTGAAAAATGAATATCAAGCTACATGTTAGAATGAATATTGTTAGAGATAATATTATCTTACATATTTCATTCAGTAGAAATCTGTCTTTTCTTTAGACTATCTGTCAAGTTTTCTTATTTATTACACAACACCACGCAATTCAGTGTTTGTTGCAGGTCCCATGTTTGAATTTATGATGATGTAAGTTTTAGCTGTAGCTGGTGGTGTGAAATATAAAAAAGCTGTATGAAACATGGGACTGGGAGTAAAATGCACAAATCAAGTTACCTAAAATTAGTGTTTTTTATTAAATAGGGACAGAATTACTTATAGTTTAGTTTGGCAAAAATCCCTCACAACAGTAAACTGAGTTGCAAATTCAGCAAAGGTACGTGGCCATGTCACTGTCACCATGCCATCTGTTACAGAGGAGTGATTTCTGCTGATGGGGGTGACTGGAGTCAAAGAGAACTTCAGGAGGTGGACAGGCCTCCCTAGAGCCATAAAGACTGGAAATCACCTATTTTTCCATTTATGCTTCTCTATATAATTATTTTTAATGTGTCTTACTTTCCAGAGTCTGACTTGGTGAGAGGCTCAAGCAAAACATGAATTTTGATAAGATGCTTGCTGATATGACAAAAAGAGTGAATTCTGCACCTGCTCCACATAGTCACCTGTGGTGATGATTTAATCTTTTACTACCTCATCTTTGAGTCTATTACAATAAAGACACAAATTCCAATTCTAATCTGTTAACAACCTTACCTGTCTAACAGGTAAAACTGTCAGGACAAGAGCTACCTCTTCATAGATGTACACCCTGAGTTCTTCCAGAATGGGTCCCAGTTTCAGCTATATTCTAGATGCTGCAATAATAAAAGTGGTGGTACTTGTTAAAATGAAACACATTTATGGGTGTTTTGTTTCTTGTAATAACAACTTAAAGGCACAAGCCATTTGCTATTTCTGGACATGGGAAAAAAAGAGTTCAAATTCTAACAGCATGTAAGAAGTGTCAAGTCTGTATTCTTAAACTACACAAAATGTTATCTCTGCTGTAATTTTACTAAAGAGAAAACAAACAAAGACAACAAAAACGACAACACAAAAAGACTCAAACCAAAATCAATCCTTTTTACTTCCAAGTATTTTGTAAGGAAGTATTTCAGTGTGAAACGATGACAAATTGATTGTTCTTGTATAGCTAGTGCAGTATTTCATTGCACAGTCTGTTGTTCTGCTCTAAGATCAGCCATTTAGAGTAAACATGTTTGATACTGCTTGCCTACAATGCTACCAGAATCTGTACTAAGAAACAGAAAAGCATTAGGGAGTGATGTGTTTTCCAGCTGGGGTATGAATCATACTTTCAGGACTTGTGTTTCTAAAGAAAGTTCAAAAACAAGCTATGACAAAGAAAGTGAGAAACCATAATATGAGCTTTTAGCTCCAAGATCTTGTGAATTTCAGGTTCTGAGGAGATTTTTGCATCACTGCGAAGATTATCAGCATTTAGCTGTAGTTGGTTCGTTTATTACTTGCTTCAGTCTCTGCTTTTATATTCATGAATCAGAGTGTGCGGTGTTCCTAGCTGAACTTCTATAATTCTGTACTTCACAGCAATTAACATCCTTGACATTATATCTCAAGATAAGATACTCATCTCAGAAGACTGGGAGGAAGTGAAATGCAATCTGTCATATTTAAATCAGCTCTTTGATAACGACCCATTCTAATAAAGACAAAGTCCATTTCTTTCCAGTTCCTAACCTCAAGTCTCTGTAATTTACACTGTAATTGGCATGTTATCAACAATATTACTTCAGTATCTCTGGACTTCTGGGGAGCTAATTAGCTAGAGATAACAACTCCAAGTCAACTTGGAAGAATGGGCAGTATGCACACAGTTTTAATGTGCAGTGTGTTCTTTTTCAGTTAGACTTTACATGAGGCATTTAAAGATTGATAGTGAAGGAGAAGGCCTGTGAAGGTCTGCAAGTTTCTCATGAGCATAGCTTAGAGTGGTATTCATCCTCTGTGCTAAAACCTGCGTTAGCAGTTGCATGAGTTTACTCATGTGGTGGCTGTATTTGTTATTTGCTCATCCAAAACGAGCAGATAAGATACCTGAGTGCCACTCTAAGTGTGATATGATGAATGTCAAACTCCATTCATTCTATACCTTACCTATTAAGAGGTTCCTGGTGGTATCTGCTCAAAGCCATTTTCTGGTATCAGTATCAGTAGGTAGTTCTTTTGCTAACAATATCAGTTACACCTTTAGTTCTGTCAGGCTTCAGCTGGAGGGTCAAGGAGGCTTCAAAAAAAGGCCAGCTGTTCTATATATTGTTGTGGTGAGGACTAATCACTTACAGCAGTGCAGACTTCTGAAAAGCGCACTCAGTCTGGAGCAGGTATAGCTGAAGTTGTTATCCTGACTGTAGCCCTAGCACTTCCTAGTAGAACGAAAAAGGTAGTTGTCAGTGAAAAGTGTCTAGATGAGATTAAAAAAAAAAACTCAGATAGCCATCCAGTATTTTTCTAATGTTGCTCCAAAGTAAGGGTCCAAAGAGAGTGTTTCCACAGAGAAGTACTAGTCTAGATGTTAAGAAATAATCTAAGAAGGCTTGTTTTCTTTTTTTTGGTTTGCTTTATTTTCTTTCTTTTAAATTGTCGAAAGAAGCTAGTGACTCCAGAAGGTCATGGGTCTTCTCAAGTTCCACATTTCACCAGCATGAAGGTAGTCAAAGGGAGTGGAGTTTACAAATTGATGCAGGTGTTACAATAGTATCATAAAAATAGAAAAAGATTTGCAGTAATATTTGTTTTAATTAGACAAGTTTAATCTACATATTCATTTACTGCTTTACATCGAACCATTGTTTGCTTGAAAATCAGCACCATAGGGCTGTCTTGAAGTAAATATTGCACGTGTTTTGTGCATCCTAAACAAAAGCAGTTCAGTGACTCTGGGTTTACGATTCCTGTCACTTCTTTCATGCTATCTTCCTGCCAAAAGAAGCAAAGTGAGACTCTGAAGGAACTTCACATTTTGACAAACAATCTAAGCTATTACCCATCGTGAAAGTGGTGGGAAGATGGGCTTGGGAAACCTGTTTTCCCTTTAAGTAAGTGTGAGTATCAGGAATGCTCTTCATAGCTGACAAATGGCAGTCAGTCAAAGCAGTGAAAGTAACCATAAATTGGTTAGTAGGGCTGTTTTTATTTCAGTTGTGAATATAATTTAAAGTTCTCATTGTCTTTAGAAGGTAAAGGCCAGCTAGAGATTGTGCTTCAGTTGTTTGCTATATGGACTGTTTGCATAAATACATGTTTAAAAAGAGCATTAAAAAACAGCTAACTAAACAGTTTGCAATATGTTCTGAATTCTGCTAGCGTTAGTGCAGGTGGAGTGGCTGTAGTATGCCACAGGTGAAGAAAAAACCTGTTTAAGGAAATTCTCTGAAGTCTCAGTTTGGCCAGTATAGTTTATTATTAAACACTATTTTTAAAGAGCAGAGAATATAATAAAATTCTATACAATGTGTAGGGTAATAAAAAACACTGTAAAGACTTCTGTTCATTTGAGAATATTTTTTCTTTTGATGGATGTTGATTTCACTGAAAAATCCACTGATATAAAACTACTTAAAAAGTTAGAAAAACCCAAAAGATTTTTTTAAAAAAAGGAAAGATGACAACAATGTTGTTTATTGGTCCAAATACTGAGATTGACCAAAAAATTCCCTATCAAGTTGCCAGGAAATACATTTATTTTCCCCCCACTTTTTCTCATTTATTCAATCACCAGCAGCAACCACTAAACTTCCTGTTAATTCTGTAGCACTTTTCCATAGAGATTGTTTACCTCTTTGTATAGAAGCATAAGACATAGATTATCCTTCTATAAAATCTGTATGTTTTATCATGGGAAAACCAAAACATTATTTTGATTTCATTTCTCACATGTATAATATGTCTAGGGGAGCTATTTTATTTTTAATGCTACATTCAAGTTTTAGATTTCTAAGGTCTGGTGGTCTGAGGATGATCACATTTTGCATTATGATTGTTAGTATTGAAAAAGTGAGAATTTGTGAATAATATTCAAGGACAAAACACATGGTATCCATTAAGAAGTATTTCTGTAGTGGAACAACTACAGATGCAGAAACTATTTCTGCTGAAGATTTTTTTTTCTCAGAATGCTAGCTATTTAGTAAGCCTGCATTTTTCTTCCTATGTAGAGAGTTGTTTGTTTTTATTTTTTTCCTGTTCATTTAAATCATGCAGGGATGTCAGCTGATCACAAACACAGAGTAAATAATAATATTTTGTTTCTTGTGTTACAAGGGGTGTACTGTATTTCCTGCTTTGTTAATACTTCAATTTCCTTTTCTTCCTTAACTGTTAGTTGACTTTCTATTACTTTCTGAAGTTCTCAGTTGGAAACTTTAAACACACACACAGAAACTTGTTTCGTACTAGTTGATTAACACAGATATAGAAGATTTAGAGGATCCAATTCCAATTAAACAAGGTGAAGTGATTTTTCATACAATGTTTTCAACCAGAGAGCTATAAGACAGCATCATATATAGCTCTGGGAGTATGAAACCTTCCTCATTCATATTTATTGGATGCATCTGGCACTTCCTTATAATTTATATGCAGTAAATTTCTATAATAAATACTAAATATACATACCACACACTTGGTATCCTGCTGTTATGTCTTATTGATAATTTAGTAGTAGATATGCTTTGCATTTCAAATATTTTCTTATTCTTACTTTGTATAACTATGAGTGGGACTGTGTCTTAGAATGATTAGTAATTGCTTAGGAAAACATTCCTCTTGGTATTCATAAAATCAGAAAGAGCCTTTGATTTTGCTATCCATGTCAGAGGCAGCATAATGATGTGGTAAAAAAGATAAAAAAACCAAAATGATATAAAGTAACGTATAAAGTTTTTTTAAATTTATTGGAACTGAGGAAAGAGATAAGCTTTAGTACTAGAGGGATCTATTATAGAGTGTTTGCCAGCAAGTCTTTATTATTGTAGCTTATTATACCTCAGACTCCCTGTATGACCTTTTTTGAGACGCTCATTTCTGGAACTTGCTGGCTTTATCTATTGTGTATACTGTTTACCCATTGAAGAGATTGACTCTGCCTCCACTCGCTTCCTACTCGCTTTCTGCTGCAAAGAGATGGATCCCCACATCCAGGCATGGGTTGTTCTCATGAGTAGTCTCCCCAAATCTCCTTTCTGTGTTCTACTTGCAGAGAAATCATTGAACAGGAATGTGTTTTAGAAGCTGTGGTTTAATCTGCCACTGAGTGATGTGTCTCTATGGTAATGTCTTTGGTTCAGCTGAAAGGATGTCTGTTTTTGTGATGGTGTGCTCCTCCTCAGCCTGACATTTATCTCCCATAACCCTGCTCAGGCAATAGCCATCATTGGTGGTTGTAATGGATATATCTGGTTGCAAGGGCTGCATTCTGATCAAAGTGGCTTTGGAGGAGATGACAGCACAATAGCAGAGGGATAATTTGAGCAATATGCCCACCTAACCACAGTGCTCGTCAATGTCCAATTCAAGCCAAATTTGGAAGAAACTAACATCTGTTGTCACTATGCAAACATGACTATGGAGTCAATCATCTCACTACGTAAATATTGAGCAACCCAAGAGCCCTTTGAGCTCTCATGCATGGCAGTGGGCTGCACAACATCTCCCCTTGAGTAGGGATGCCTATCAAGGATACACCTGCCTCAGAGATCCCTTATTCCTCAATATTGAGAAACTTCTTGCTGCAGCAGGTCCTCTGTAAGTGACTAATGGCTTGCTAAATTTTTTAAATGTTGCTAGGATTATATCTTAGATTGATTTGGCACATATAACCCTTTAGAAATAAACTATTGACCAAGTCTGGGACTAGGATTGGGTCCAGCCACACCTAGACACATCTCAGTAGAAGTTTAGAAAGCACAGGGGTTCTCTCTCCTTGTGACCCAGCAGATGGGTCTCCCTGACACATCTGACTTACCCTGCTCTCTATGCGGGATATCATTAAGTGTACCTTGGCATTGAATCTTACTAAAGCACTGTCACATTTACTATCAAACTATGTTAAATTGCTGGTTTATATCAATAAACATACGAGTGAAATGCATCATGCCACCTGTGACAGATTGCCCTTGTCACTGACAGCCCAGCATTCACTCCATGGGCATGTCTCCAGTGCACTTCAGGAGAGATTGTGGTCAAGCAGAAATGTCCTCTGTTTTTCCCATGGGGAAGCCTCATTAGCAAAGAAATGGAAATTCAGGGTGCATGCTGGTCCCGCCTGGTGTGACTAAGCATCAGGAGCTGGTGGAAAAAGGAGCTGGTGAGAAAAAGGAACAATTGGTTCCTGCTTACCTGCATTTCTGCAGCTGCTCCTGGGCACAGCCTTGATGCAGCTTTGTTGCAGGAGAGGGAAGGCTTCTACTTCTTTCTGAACATGCTTTGGGCAGTGAGGGAATTACTTCCTGACAGTGCATGCAAAGCAGATAGCGTGGTGCGGACCAAATTAAACTGCTGCTGGAAAATGAGAGAGGAAAGGAAGAAATATTACGGCTTTAAGCAGGGCAAAAACTTGCTTTCTTTTTCAACAAACAAAAAATTGGTGCTAGTGATGGCAGCAAACTCACTTTCTGAGTGCTTTTCTATTATGTGATGCCTGGAAAATATCTGGTTAAGACTAGCAGATGGAATCTGCTTGCTGTTGTATGAGCCCTATCAGTGATATTAATTCATCATCCTTTAATTTTTTGTTCTGCATGCATCAATAACTCTGGAGTAATAAGAAATTGTTACAGAAAAGCGTAGTGTTGGTAATACTGTTATCATACCAATCTCCAGTGAACGAGAATCCCAGTGCCATGTTCGTCTGCCTTCTCTTCTGAAATAGCTATTCAAGAAGTTGTTGATGCTGATGACATGTTCAGGTTAAGCACAGTCATATATCAGGAGCTCACCCTTTGCTAGAAACAGGAACTTAATTTGGAAGCAAATGGAACAGAAGACATAGAGTAGCTGTTAAAAGATGACAGAATTACTGAAATGTGTCTGCAACACATCTAGGGAAGTGGAACAGAGGGAAAAATTGAAATCATAAATACACTGGGTACAGACACTGATTACTCAAAGGAAGATCTTCAAAACAAAGCATCAGATTGAATTCTTAGATTCATGCTGCCAGGATGTAGAGACCTAGTAGGTGGGGGTGCTGTCAAGTTATATTTTACTACTCTTTTTGATACTGAAATGTATGTTTTTTCTTGAGCTGTTAAAATGAGACTTTACAAAGGCATTCTGAAGAGCCTTTGCTTGCAGTTCTGAGACGGCTGCTTTATGGGTCAGACACAATCAGTGGCTTGCTGTCAACTAATACAATGTGAGATCACAAATACTGCACTGCAATAGCAAGGGGACAAAAATGGTGCAACATAGAAGGTTATTCTTTTGGCCCCTAACAGTTAATGCACCTGCCACTGATCCTGTTTCTGTAGTGGAGGAAGTTTGGATTCAATTGTCCAGTCTGTTAAATGGATAGAGCCTCACAAAGGGAAATCATTACTAATAAAAAATTAGGAAATTGCTTTGTGAGTCAGTATGCTCACAACATAAGGAATAATTTGTTTTAATAATAACTGACAGTTATTAATTGACCAGTTGTTAATTGCTAGATATTTTTAAATTGTATAAGACACCGAGTCTGGGGGAGTGTGTGAGTTTCAGTGTTTTGGGGTGGCGAACTTTCTTTTTGTTTGTGGTTTGTTTTCGTTTTTTGAAACAAACAGGTCCCCTCCTGCAGTCCCTCCAAACAAACCAGCTAAACTTCAGCACTCTGGTGCCTATCTGATAGAATTAAGATATAATTGATTTACCCTGCTGTGTTGCTCTTAGTGGATACTACTTATTTATTTAATAAGAATGAAAGCAAACCAAAAATAACCCATAGGCTTTAAGATGAATGAGGATTTTTCTGCATTATAACACCTAAATGAATAATTTTGTAACTTTTGTTGTGAAATTCATCTTTCTTAACTTTCAGTGCTGAGATTTTACTGTAAAATTATATTCAGATTTGAATGAAGGTGATTATTTTTCCTTCCACTGGTGATCTATACCGTTTTGTGCTTCTTAGAAGTTTCAGCTTTTGCAGTGAATATTGCTGATTGGTCTGTATGAAGAACTCTCTGGAATATGCTATATTATCCCAATAACATGAGAAGTATAACAAAATAATGGTGCTTTAGTCTCTGGAAGTGCACAGAAGCGTGGATGAATGTGGTTTACTGCGGGAGAGATGAATGTTTGCACTCTGCAACATGCCTCTTGTCTGAAAGGCATATAACTTGCATAATATAATGTGATTCATTCTTGTCCACAGAATCATTCATAATTGAGATTCATTCTGAAATCCTTTTGTTATCTCAGGAGGAAAGCTTCTGTTGGAAAGCTACTGTACACTTATGACAAAACTTGTTTGTTTTTTGTATTATGGCCCTTGGGGTGCAGCATTTTCAAACCTCTTATTCTATCATACCTTAGGTAGCCTCCAAGACAACTTGTCCTTTTCCTCTAAATTTCTCATATTTTAAATTTGTTTATTTCTCATATGAGAATAATCTCAGGGAGGCATCATTGTTTCATAATAATTCTTTTTATGTTTCTAACCAGACAGCAGAGATACATTTCTGAGGTGACTTGGGCAGTCACCAAGTCCTGTTGTGGAATCAAAAAGGAACTGTAAATGTGTTCAAAACACTGACCCAAGGTGTGCCTAAAAACGCAGCAGAAGTATATGTTAATTTGTCCATTTAGTCTTCTAAATTCAATTTGGAATGCAGTTGCTACTGTTGTGCTATTTCATCTTTGTCTTTTACAATCGTCTGTTGTACTGTTTTTTAAGAAGCATCTATTTTAAATCTTCAAAATGTACTATTTCCACTTCAACTTTCTCCATTGAATATTCTTGTCAAGGGTGAGTCTTAGTGCTTTTAGGCCTCCTAAATATCATAATTTTTGATTAGTTATTTCTGATCCCAAATGGCTTTAGCTTTGCCTTTTCTCATTGCATTTATCCTGGCAATCAGACACTGGAACCTTCTTTAAAACAACAGTTCATGAAGATCTGGAGTTCAGTTTGAAGGATCTCATTAAGTCCCCAGTTTGCAGCTCTGCATAGTGAATTTGCCGTTATATTTTATTAAATATGTAGACATTAGAGTTTTTATTTTTGTTTAGCTGAATTTAGCATTACAAAGGTTCATCTGTTCATTTCTATTCTGATCCTAATTTCATTTCCCCCATCCATTTTATTCTTTCAGTTGTCATCTGAAGTACTGGATTTCTTTATTTCTTTTCTCATTGCTCAGAATTCTTGCATGGCAACAGTTTTCAATGTTTAATGGGTGGATTTTGGATGGGGAAAGGAGAGGTTGATTGAGGGTTTTTTGGTTTGTTTGTTTATTTAAGATTTTTTTGCAGTCCAGTGTACCTGATATGAAGCATCTTTGCTGGTACTTGTAGTTGCTTTAAATATATACAAATATTACTTCTTTTCTGACCTTTCATATAATCATAGTTACATTAACGATTTTGTCAAATTCCCTAATAGCCCAGGAATTTTTCTAAATTTATTCCATAAATTATATGAAAGCCTTTGTGAAAATCTATGAATATTATAGAGAAATAAATGCCACTCATTCATTTTTGTTGTGACAGTGAGGTAGGTATTTGATCTTTATAATGTCCTATCTTAATCTCATCTGTTGTTGTAAGGTGGTATTCGGTACTTTCTTTAACTGAAGGTGTACAATACATTTGAATACTATAGTTGACTTGCATTCAATGGAATTTCTATATAGATATTATGTTGGTTAAGATCTCTTATCTCTGACAGCTTTATTATCTGAAAAATTTGCTTCTCATATGATATTTTTCCTCTTTCTATACCCTTTGGAAGATTTTATCAAAATGTCCACTGTATCCTTCAGAAGTGACTAAGAGGTTGGTACTGAAAGTATTTGCTCAAGTTGTTCAATTTCCAGTCTTTAATCACGTGATGGTCTTCTCTACTTCCTTTCTGCTACCAAATCAGATTTAACCTCCATATACCTCTGCTGAGTTTAGCCACACTGTTCTGTTTTGTACCTTCTGGTTAACTTTTATTTTCTAAGACTGCATTTGTTCAGGTATCTTTCCTAATTTACCTTCGTGATCTTGTACTTATCTCCTGATGCTTATTTTCATCTGTGACTTGTTTTCATCTATGACTACTGATTTGAACTGAGAAAGTCTATGCAATCTGCCATTTACCTATAATGTCTCTGAATTTGTTTCTAGTATTTTTTGACTTTGTAGGTTTTTGTCATTCTCTTGAAGTCAATCCTTCCTTATTGTTTAAACCTTAGCTTAGTTTACAGCTCTCTCCCACTTTCTGATGTTCTCTGACAAAAAATTTCTTTATTTTTCAGTATTTCTCTATACAGTTCTGTTTGTCTCTTATTATATTGTACTCTATGGTCTTAATCTGCACATTTCAGTCTGATACAGGATTGCAAATAAATGCTGTTTGCAAAGTTATCTGTTTATGCTGTTATAATGCATGTGTCTTTGGTGCTGAGTTCTCTAAAACCCTGGTTTGCATCAAAATACTGGAGAATTCACTGTTCGTTTTTATGCTCTGCCAAAGCTATCAAGGTATCTAAGGTTTTATCTATCTAGATGTACATTCATATAAAAATGCCCAAAGCTATATGCAAATAACATCTACATACATTAAAGCTTTGGATATAGCCTAGCCATTAACACATAAAAAGCATTGACTACTTTGAACATATGGCATCTCCTGGCTTCTGCTATAATCTGTATTTAATTATGAAGTAGGAACTTTCAGTGGACCTTACACATGGCAGGCCAAGACCTGCCTTTTTGAGTTCAAAATACTGTTGATTTTAGTACAATATGGTGATAAGATGATGAAGATCTGATTCACATTCTGATCTTTGTCTGGAAAAGTATATTTCACCTAGTGTGGGACACCTAGAGATTGCTCAACTAGTGCATTAAAGAACTTGTGGAAGTGGAAAGAATAAACATGTGCCATCTCTGTGCAGCCCAGAGTACCTGTGGCCTGACTTGATCCTCACCCTGCTATCTTCCTTGCTATAAATTGATCCTCTGTATATTTTTAGTGTCTAAAGGATAAACAATTACTTCAGTGAAGGTGTGATAATTCAGATAATTTCGTATTATTCCAGTAGAGACATCAGGTGGTTGACGAACATGTTAGAATAGTGTGACAGAAATGTCTTCTCCCAAAAGTTGATGTATTTCTAGCTACCAATCCACAGACTGCAAAAGACAAACTTTGTTCTGTCAAATTAAAATGTTATAATTGAAAGGAACCTTTCCAGTATGTATTTCTGTACTCCATTACTGAAATGCTGTTTTGCTGCAAAGTTGAATCCATTTAAAAGGAGAATCGATTAAGCTTCTAAAGTAAATTACTTTCAGCCATGTTGCTAATGGGAGAAGAATTCTTGCCCTGACCTCAAAGTATTCCCATCTAAAACCTTGAGGTCTGCATGAGGCATTAAAAAATCTTGTAAGACAAATGAATCCTGGATAATTTCAAATGTACTCTTCAGCTAACTTTTTTAGGAAACATGTAAAGCTAAGTGTCTGCATTATCATTTATATTTCATTAGCACCTAAAGGCCTCAAAAGAAGTCAGGCCTTGAAGCATTTGGGAAATAGAAATACAGGGTAATATACTATTCTAGTCTCAAACATCTATCACTATTAAGATGAAAGAAGTAGAAAGGGGAGCAGTCATGCTGGCATGTGAAGGATGGTGCAGCAGACCCCTGCCACTGGAGTACAGGTTCCCTGAATCCCAGTGCAATGCCTTGCTTGGCAGAACATGTTAATGCTAACACAGCCCACACAAGAAAGAAACGAAGTTTGGGTAAAGTGGGCTACGGAAGACATAAAAATTTACCCCTCACCAGGTGATTTTCATAATTTTGTGCTACTGGGAAAGCAATTTCATAATGTTGCATAGCAGTCACAGGGGCTGAACACACCAAAAGTATCATAGCTACTGCAATTTCAGCTAAGTGGAACAACTAAAAGGATATAACCCATAACTAGTTTCCTTTTAAGTCATTCAGATTACAGCAATGTGGCCATTTTTAGCATTTCTTGTCCTGAGGAAAAGCTGGTGTCTTTTTTGCATATATGCTATATTATAGGTAATCAGTAAGCACTAAGAGCATGTAAATAACTTAATTATAGATACATCTTTTTTCAATAACCAGATATCCACAAAACCTGAAGTGTGCTGTATCTGAAAATGTTAAATTCTGGAGTGGTGATTAAATACACATGAATGGTATGGTGCAGAACATATATAAAATCCTGATGATGGAGGAACTTCAACTGTTTCCTTTCTGTGCCATTTTTTGAATTAGAAAAAAATGTATCTTTTTTGCCCCATTCTGCCTCTCTTGGAGCCATTGGAAAAGGAGCAAAACCTTTCTTTGTGCTCCAGCATCTCACATATGCTTTATAGGTGTTTCATTTAATGTAGTCATGCATCACTTTTCTGATAAAGTGTTCCACTGAGCAACTCAGAGAGAGCATCTTCATCCTCTGTATGAGGAGAGCGTAATGGAAGTGAGTGAAATTGGATGCTGTGAAATTCAAATTCTCCTTGGAGTTGTCAGGAGTGCAATGGGTCATACTCATCTTATGCTGATTGGACAACTGGGGAGACCCATAAGTAAAAAGCTATAGAGATTAGCTAGCTGTTTTCTGAGAATATTTTAGGACTTGTTGAAGTTGTAACAGAATTTAGGGAAAATTATTCCTGAAACATGACAAGATTAGAAAATGTTGAACTAAATAATAATGTTAATGATGTTAAAGAATGATATTTTTTTGGCTCTTGGCCCCTGAAAATGCTAATACATTCTTTAGGGATTTTGATCCTATTCTGGTAGTCCTTTCTAATCTTTATTTGGAGAAATGACAGTATTGTCCTATTCAGAAGAGAAACATTATTTCTTTGACAACTCCAGAGCTATTTGTTGAATGACTATTTGGGGAAAAATTAAAAAATGAGTATGTGCCTGACCTGCACAGCTCATTGAAATTCCTGTTTATCAAAGCTGCTTCTTTATGCTCTGAAAGAACAGGAAGCTCAAACCACAGGACTGTTTTAAACTGTGCTGGAGATGATGTAGTTGTTTTAGTTGCATATTAATTTCAAGTACTGAAAATTTTCCCTTATCACTTAGAAAATTGAGTGGAGTGAATGAGGAAAAGATTACCATTGTTTCCCATCTAAATACACAGAAAACAAGTAGTAATACCCATTAAAAACACACTACAAATGGTTGATGGAATTTGCTAAGCCAGGTGCCACGTAACATTTTACTAGCCTGTTAAAGTGGTTCTCCTTTAAAAAGTATAACTGGGGATTTAGTTTTATTTTAATTTCTGCATAATATTTTAGCTCCCTGTTCATGTGTAAAGTTACACTGGTTAGCTGATACTTACTGAGAAACTCAATCATAATTCTTTTTAAATGTCAAAAGAAATGCTTCCTTCTACATCCTCATCTACCTAAAATTAAATGTGCTTGGAAGGGGGAGTGAGAAATTTATCTTTTCTTGTTTCTTTCTTTTGTATCTTTAGATAAATTATTTAGGTCTCTGATGGATACTTTACTGAGCCCACAGCCTGAGTGTTGAATAGGATTTGATCGTATGATTATAATATTAGTGTGGTGTTGCTGTGTTTTGTGATGTGAGTAGCTCGGTTGGTAAGTCATTGTTTTAAAGACTCACAGTACCCTGGAGAGTATTACAAGTACATGAGTAGATTGCTCAATTTCATACCTAAGTATACTGGAGGATATGTAAAACTACTGTTAGGCAGACCACAGCCTATTCATTAGTTACATGATGAGCAGCCTTTGCTGAGTTATATAAAGAATCAGAAATGTGTGGCTTCTTGTCCTTAGAAATGCTAATGCACGTAGCAGCAGCCATAGCCGTTACCTGCATGGAGGTTAGGAAGCTGAAACTTCTCCTCTGGTGTGTGTATATGCGCAGTGTGTGATGTGCGTGATGGGAGGAGGGGAAGGAGCTGCTCTCCCTTCAGTCTATGTACACATGGTCTCTGTGTGCAATGAAGGTCTTGATAAAATGCCACCTTTTGAAGGAGGGCAATTAGGTGCTGTGGCATTTGATATAACTACTGTAGTAATCTTGGGGCAAAAAAGCACTTTAACGTTAACCTTGTTCCACTGCAAACGTCTCCCCATGGTAAGAGTCACGTGTAAATATTGAAGTCAGTGCGAGAAATGTTTTGGTTTTACATCAAGGCAAAAATGTCTAAAAGGACTGTGATCAAAAGAAATAACCAAGGTCCTTTTTTGATAGGAAATGGATTTTTAAACAAATTGAGCTTTATTTTTTTAATTACAGCAGCACTGGAAACTATGTTACATCACAGGAAATAAGTTTGAGTGTGACATCTGAACCACAAAATAAAGTCAGGATGAGTCATGGGAGCTACACATTTCCCACAAAGGCATTTTTTCTAAGAGTAAAAGTCTTGAAGTTGTTGTCTTTGGTTCTTGTTTTCTCAAAAATCATACTTTATTTTCAAAACAGCCCATTTTCTATAAACTACTGTGTAGGAATGGGCAGCCTGTCAGTCATGATGTGCTCATGTCTCACAAGCAGTCTGGAGGTGCTACATCATGTGAGTCATAATAGGGCTACCCTGCCTCTGTGGCTGTGGGTGACCTCTCTGCACAGGTAGGGAGGCAATAATATCCATTACATATCTCATGACTGGATTTTGCAGGGACTCAGCTGTGCTGGAAAACTACCTACATCCCACTATGAGGTTGAATTCAATATCATCTGTAGCTGTCAACCCATCCAGATCTCCTTCCCAGTAAGCTCCGTGGAGCATGTGACACATCTTGCAGTTCTTGGGCCATAGAAAGCAAGGAATGATGGCTGTAGCTGCTTTGGGTCGAAAATATCCTCTGTTTTACATTGTTTATTTCAATTAAGTCATGCAGCTTTTGCTCTGGGTCAGTTTGTGCCTGAATGCACATGTGTAAGTTAAGGGGAGCAAAAATACATGTGATTACCCCAGCTGGAATGAAGCAGCCTAAGACATCATTAAAAGGTGCTAATAAAAATGTATTTATATGACTTTTGAACTACAAGTTCCTAACATCTTTAAGCAAGTTTTTACAACAAAGATGTGTAAAAATGTATATTCTTTTTCTTTTGCTGTTTTCATTTTTTTTCAGAATTTGGAGCTTTTAAATAAATTCTTTGAGAATAGCATATGTTATTTTAACTGCAAAGTGTAGCTTCATAGGCTATTTAACACAGCGGGCCATCTTTCACAGCTGACTTGATCTCAGGAAGTTAGCCAAATTCTACTTCCTTTTAGATCAACAATAAAATTTACAATGACTGAAATGGGACTTGGAGTTTGTGGCCGGTAAATTTGGTTGTCTCAGCACTTACTGATAACTGTGTATTCTGTCTCTATCTACTCTCTGCCTGTCATTAAGAGACCTAGTCACTGGCAATCATCAATAACTAGAATTGGAACTTAGCTTCAGCTTGTATTTGTTTGTATTGAAGTAATATCTTCATGTAATGTTTGCATAAAATAAATTTTGAAGGATGAGCCTATTTATAAAATAAAGATGCGTTGACATGTCCTGGTAAAAATACCAGTAGAGGTGAAACATGGAACTAGTTCTGTACTTCTTTGATTCTATTTTATTGGACTCAAGTTCCAAACTCTCCAGAACAAGCAGAAGGGTCTTCCCGTTTTTTATTTATGCAATGTTGTGTACTCACAGAAAATAACAAAATTTTTGGTTCAGGAAATGCTGCAGTTCTTTTTATTTTTTTGTCTGCTCTCCCATATTTTGAATCCTGGTAAGTTTCACATGGAAACCATGAATGCACTAGTACAATGTTATAATACCTGAACATCTGTGTAACTTAATGTGTAAAACTACTTTTATGTCAATTTAATAATATTCTGTAGAGCTATATATGAAGAACTGCTGGATACCAAAAGGTATGAAGGCATATTTAATGCTTTGGGAAGCCTTCTATATAAAGCATAATAGAGTCAATATTAAGTATTCAAATAGTTATATAAATATTTTAGGAGGAATAGGAAGAGAGAAAGCTTGTTTTATTTCATTGAGGTTGTTCCAAGAAAACCAAACCTGAGTCCAGGACCTGTTGAAGAGCAAACCTAGGATGCTAGTTTTCCAGTATCTCCAAATCATCAGTTCTTTTAGGACTGTTGATTGTATGGTGGAGTGTTTTATATATGTTGCTTTGTTAATTTGTAAACTGGCTCAATAAATGAGCTTTGTTGTGATCTTCTTTTCACATTAAATGAATAGTTTCATAAGAATCTACTTAGTCCAGGTGAATACATGTTTCCTAGGGAGAAAGAGGGTTGCACATATTAGTTAGAAAATAAATTTTATTTATAGAATTTCCTACCTGCATGGTAGCTTCCCTGTGGTTGCTATATATATATATTCATTTCTGTTTTGATTCTGTGAGAAGCTTGACAAAACTAGAGAAAAATTACCTTTTTTTTTTTTGAATGACATGCCTTAAATTCTGGTCTTATCACAGTTTCATATATAATGTTGCCTATTTTATGGATGTCATTGATTTGTGCTTCTCAAGTACAACCTGGTATTGATTCTTATGTCTGGAAAAAATGGTAAATATCCTAAAGGCAGCTTTTCATTAATTTCATGCGTCATTTTGCTGAGTGGTAAAATGCAACATAATTATGGAACAAGATACTTTAAAGACAAATCTGTACCGAACTATTTAGGGTTTGGTAGGTCAAAGAGAAGGAAGAAAAAGTATTAGAGACATTTGGGTTAAATAGGAACAGAAATTCAGGTGTTTGCCTGAAGTGACAAGAATCCCTGTTAAGTTACCTCAGGAGACGTGCTGTAGGCTAATTTGAAGGAAATTATGCATAATAGTATGGGAAAGCTATACATATAGGAAGCTATGTAGCTAGGAAAGAAGTTCAGAACAATCTTAATATTTAAGTTCTATAAAACTTTCATGCTACTTGGTAGAACTGGGAGCAGTGAACTAAATAAAGATCTCAGCTCTCAGAATAATTATATTTTAAAATACCATTCAGGTGACATGTAGTTTGAGAAAAATATTGATTGAATTTTTTGTAGCATTTTTTTGGTATGTGTACATTTTACACACTGAAAATAAAGTGCATGTGGGTGTAAAAAGAAGTGATCAAAAATGAATCCAGAAATACAGCTTTACTTCAGAGTGCACACAGACGTATTGGTCTGTATTTATCAAAATATAACCAAATGCTGCTAAGTATCATTTTCTTATGTGTCCTGCTTTGAGCTAAATAGAACTAATTTTCTATTTAGTGATTTTGCTTTTCAGCACAGTCTCTTCTAAGTGACTGTAATTTCTGAAACTAATGGCATGTTTTTCCAGACAGTGCTCGTTTCTACAAGTGATAGTGCTTCATGTTTATAGTTACTGTTAGGTATAGTATGTAAATATGGCTCTTGCTTATATTTGTGCCTACGGAGATCAAAGTCACTGCCCCAAAATGGGTTCCATATTGGGATGTTGTAAGTAAGGTGATGCACCTGTGGGGAGGAACGGATGACACAAAACTGAACAACTAGGTATTCCATCTCACATACATCATACTCAGTATAAAGCTAAAGGATCATGATGGTCAAGCTCTCTTCTTCTTCTGAAGTCTGAGCAGAACCCTGCTAGTTTGTCTGCCTTCAATCCTGATCCATGCGTTTCTGAGTCCAGTTCCTGAATCCTGCTCTCACCTGCTGCTGGGACCAGTCTGGGACATCTCCAGTGCCCTGATCTGCAGAGCCTCTGGTGATGTAATCATCAACAGGGAAGGTCGTTTACGGAGGATTTGGTATTGGTTTTGTATACATATATATGTACATATTCACAGAATCACAGAACGTTAGGGATTGGAAGGGACCTCAAAAGATCGTCTAGTCCAATCCCCCTGCCGGAGCAGGAACACCTAGATGAGGTTGCACAGGAAGGCGTCCAGGCGGGTTTTGAATGTCTCCAGAGAAGGAGACTCCACAACCTCTCTGGGCAGCCTGTTCCAGTGCTCTGTCACCCTCACTGAGAAGAAGTTTCTTCTCAAATTTAAGTGGAACCTCCTGTGTTCCAGCTTGTGTCTGTTACCCCTTGTCCTATCATTGTTTGTCACCGAGAAGAGCCTGGCTCCATCCTCTTGACACTCACCCTTTAAATATTTATAAACATGAATGAGGTCTCCCCTCAGTCTCCTCTTCTGCAAACTAAAGAGACCCAGCTCCCTCAGCCGCTCCTCATAAGGGAGATGCTCCACTGCCTTAATCATCTTTGATATCTTCATCATATATATTTGTATATACTTCATTATTTTCCTATTTACATTATTATCCCGTAGTATTAGTATTATTGTTTCATTAAATCTGTTAGTTTTCTTTTCCAACCCGTAAAGTCTCTCCCTCTTATTCTCTTTCTCATCCCCTTCTGGGGAGGGGAGAGGGCTTCATAGAGAGCATCTGTCTAGAATTTAGTGGCCAGCCCAGCCCTAAATCACGACACTATGGAAAACAAAAAAGTACTTAGTAAACGCAGATATATAATTAAATTTTTACTGGAGATGAACAAGAATATTCTGTATATGCAAATGCTGTAGAAGTCTTTATTAGAATTTCAGAAAGCCCCTTTATTTTTAAGACTGTAGACCGCCTTTGCATACCTCTGAGGAATCTAGCTACCTGCATCTTTTTTTACATGCCAGCTATGTTAGTTCATTATTTATTAGTTTTTTGCAGCTACAACCCAAAGAACATGAAGGAAGAACAAAACAATATTACTGACAGAAAGAAAAAGATGAGCTTATGTATGAAGAAAATCCAGGACATATGTTTCAACAAGACTTAAAATGCAACAGTTAATTGAAGTTGCTTAATCTATTTTTGTCACTGTATTTGAGGAGTAGCTTACTCTTCAGACTGAAGAAATTAGTTTGCATGGATTTACAGCACAAATAATTTTTTGATTTAACACAGGTGTTACTATTTTTTTGAAAGAATAGCTTACTGTAATTTGCTTAAGAAGTCACACCTATTTATGGTACCTCATACCTCATTTAGTGTTTGTAGCTCCTATCAGTCTGTTTGACCCTGCAGACTGAGAACTGTTTAGCTTGTGGTGGGATCTTGGACTCATTCAGTCTCATCAGAACTCAGCATTCTCCAAGCTATATACGAGGTTATTTGTAGGGATGTTAAAGACAAACAACCCCTCAGTGTTAAATGGGAGGTGAAAAGAGGGGAGGATGTTACTTTCGTGTGAGATTTGCTAGAGGAGACAGGACAACTCAAGTTCTGTCTTATGGATGGCTGTGTTTTGGGAGTAGTAAACATGAGAATTTCTAATCTCTGTTCTTTGTTATATTGCATGTGTCACAGAATTGCACCAAAATGACTACACACACACAAGTAATGAACTCAAACAAGCTTTTAATCTGCAGCTGAAATTAACCAGAACAAAACTTCATTCACCAAAACAACATTCCACTAACATTCAACAAATACAGGTTCGATATGCTCGTTGGGAATATTACCAGACACAGCTGAGTTAAGAATTCTTAAGTTTTTGGCCAAATGATCCAAAATGTGCACTTACTCACTGACCTAAAAAGGAAGGGCTTTCAATCTCGAGAAGCATCCCAACTCAAGGGGAGAGTCCCTGACTGCAGACCCGCTGTTCCGAGGAGGACCGAATCAAATGAGTCCTCCAGCGGGGCCCCATTTATACCCTGGTCGAATCTGATCTGTGGTCAATACATGGTCGTGTCGTCCCCTATTGGCTGAGGACCCCAACTTTCCCGCCTTTGACCCCCACTGTGTGGACCAGACCTGAGCTGTGGGAGGCAGTCCTGGTGCCACAAGGGCCAGAAACTTTAGCACTGCTTTTGTTGGGTCTTTTTCAGGTCTTTAGTAGGGTGGGTGCATCTGCCACAGCATGTAGTTTTGTGTGTCTAGGGTAGTTAAAATGGGAGAAGGAGGTCATGAAGCATGAGGAGCTTAATCTGATATCTGTAAGTGGCATCCCTGTTCCAGGGGCAAGTACATAAGCTCACAAACTGTTCCTTCTTTATGTAGTGGTGTATCCTCTTTATGCAATACTCTCATATATTTTGTGTTCTGTGGTTTGCTGTTATTGCCTTTGATTCCTTTTTAAACCTTAGGAGATATAATTATTATTGATTCATGAGTCATGAGAAATAACGTTTTAGCAAAGAAACTGTCAGAAAAAATTATAACAATAATCAACTTATAATGCTATTTGAGAAATCAAAAGTGTTGGGATTTTTTTCCAGTTATGTCTCCAAATAGCAGATTTTTTTTAGTAGACTAAGTCAAATCTAGTGGTAATGAGTAGTTTTCAACAGGATAAGAAATTGAAATGACAGCCTTAACTTTGTAGAGAAATTGCTCTTGCAGGATCTGTCACCCAAAGTCTGCAGTGTCTGAGAGTATGAATCAATGCAAGGATTCAATTAATGATATTTCTTAATAAATACAGATTAATGTTTTGGAGTTTTTTTCCAAGAGCAAGATAGACTTTTCTTTTTTCTCCCAGGCTGCTAGGGGAGAAATCCACCCTAAGCAGAAAGAAGATGTGAAAAATATCTTGTTAGCAGTTGATTTTCTTTCCCAGACAAGTGTTTCTTGATTTGAATGGTGTTTTTTTTTGTTACAAATCACTTTAGTAACTAGTTTTCTTTTTTTATAAAGCAAGTAGTTTGAAGAAAAAAAAATTATTTGGTGTAGAGCTTGTGGTATGTTTTATACTCAATTCATTATTAATTTGTTGCTTTGTGGTAGTTAAGTGTTAGTTGTGGGTATAGATGGAATGCAGTTTTTTAAAGACATTTCATGCTCTTATAATTTATTATTTGCAGTATGTATATTGATCAATTCTTATTAACTTGCCTACTTACTGAGAAAAGTATATACTTTATGGGAGTTTCTGTGACTAAAATTTTGACCTGATACTTCATAGAAATTGTGATAGAAGATTAGAACTGCTTATAGGAAAAGATAGACAGTTTGACATCATTACTATCCTTCATCATACAACATACTGAAACACAAATCCTTGAAGGCTTAATATAACTGCATATTGAATACTAATGTAAGGAGAAGTATTTTGTTGTGACTTTTCAAGTTCAGTTCTGTGCGTTAATCTTTGTATATGATGTTGTCAAGACGGGTCCTTTTTCTCCAGAACTATGATCTAGGAGTAATAATTTCTATTAAGACTGTGCAAATCTAGTAGATCCCTCTATATATCAGACTTTGATCTCAAGGCCCATGAATGAGAGCTAGGAGATCTAGATTCAGGTTAACAGGCCTTACTTCCTTTGGGAGAGTGATGATGAGGGCTCCTTCCAGGGTGTGCCAGAGCTGCTTCTGGGGCTGGTGCTAGAAGAGCCAGTTCCTCCTTTTCAGCTTCACCATCCCAAGGTGTTTTTTTTCTGGCATAGAGGATGGAGTTCAGTATATTAGCAACACCTCACCAGCTGGAGTCTGGAGCAAGCCTGGATAACCTGGAGGCATGCTGCTTGGTAGCAGGTATAGGACAGGTCACAGGACTAAAACCTTAGACTTCACTCAGCATTTTGGTGATGGATGTGTTTGGTGCCCACAACGCTGAAGATGTTTGTACCTGGTGGTAGGATCAGACCTGGTTTCTCTGCTCAGAGTTCCCCAAAGCTCTTGACATATATATTAATTTACAGAATCACAGAATGGTAGGGGTAGGAAGGGACGCCTGAAGATCATCTAGTCCAACCCCCCTGCTAGAGCAGGATCACTTACAGAAGATTGCACAGGAATGCATCCAGGCACGTTTCAAATGTTTCCAGAGAAGAAGACTCCATAACCTCTCTGGGCAGCCTGTTCCAGTGCTCTGTCACCCTCACAGCAAACACATTTTTGTTCTTATGTTTAGGTCGAACCTCCTGTGTTCTAGTTTGTGACTGTTGCTCCTGGTCCTGTCCTTGCTGGGCACAAACTAAAAGAGTCTGATCCTCTTCTCCTGACTTCTGCCCTTAGATATTTATAAGCATTAATGAAATCTCCCCTCAGTCTTCTCCAAGCTAAACAGACCCAGCTCTCTCAGGCTTTCTTCATATGGGAGATGCTCCAGTCCCCTCATTATCTTAGTAGCTCTATATGGAACTCTCCAGTAGTTTCTTGTCCATTCTTGAATTTGGGAGCCCAGAATTGGACACGGTATTCCAGTTGTGGCCTCACTAGGGCAGAGTAAAGGGGGAGGAGAACCTCCTTTGACCTACTGGCTGCACTCAATGTACCCCAAGATGCCATTGGCCTTCTTGGCCACAAGGGCACATTGCTGGCTCATGGTCAGCCTGCTGTCCACTGGGACTCCCAGGTCCTTTTCCCCTGAGCTTCTCTCCAGCAGGTCAGCTTCCATCCTGTACTGATACACGGCATTGTTCTTCCCCAAATGCAGGACCTTACACTTGCCTGTGGTGAATTTCGTTAAGTTTCTCCCCACCCAGTTCTCCAGCCTGTCCAGGTCACACTGAATAGCAGCACAGTTTAGCTATACAATTGTGAGTGCAACTACAACAGTCAACAGATGTGGACTTGCGGGACTTCAGTGAAGGAAAATATCGTAAGGATTAGGCAGAGGAAAAGAGGTCATAGCTGACCTTGACAGCAAAAAGTGATATTGGCACAGTGTGTGCCATGAAAAGCGTGGCTGGATTTATAAGGGGGAAGGTATATTTTAGGAGGGAGTAGGTAGGGAGTGTGGGGACAAGAAGGCAGTGAAAGGTTTTGAGAGGGAAAGAACAAAAATATCTATGAACAAGAGGAGATATAAGAAGAGGATGATGATACTGGTGGAAATGTGTTTGGAGTGGGTAAAGAGTAAGAGTCATCCAGGAAGAGATGGGAGGGAAATCAGAGCTAAAATGAAGAAAATCACTCTGGGTGGAATTAGTGGGGAAAGAAAAGCAAAGGATGCAAGAGTAGGAAGAGAAGTACATGCTTTAAAAAAATTACTGACTCATCTAAGCTAGCAGCAACCTCTGTGTTTATAAGCTTGCCAATATCCGTGTTGATGCTTCATATGCAAGGTTGAAATGAAGGAAAACAAACAAAAAATAGTGATTCTGATATCTCGTCTATATCACATATAAAGTCTTCCATTTTACCTCATTTTTATGCAACATAACTGTGGATGCATTATTCACTTTACCTAACAGTAGTGCTTTTCCACTGTTTCATGGCAATGCTATGAAGTACTGAACCTAAAGTAGTTGTTTCTAGTCCCTGAGTTTGTTCATTCAGTGTTATCTTGGAAATCCCCATGGAGTACTCTGCTTCAAAGTGCTTCAAACTCCCTTGGAGAAGATGGGGAGGTTGAGAGTTATTGCCTCTATTATAACACCAAGTGGCAGCTAGATGGTAAATGATCAAAAGTAAGAGTATTTACAATGTTTGCAAAACGAATTTCACACAGAGGAGTTTAGTGCTTAATCTATTCAATTAATCAGCTCTCTGTAAATCCAAATGTGATTGCATGAGTGATCTAGATCTTTAGGTGAGAACCATGTCTGTCGGCTCTAGGGCCAGAACGCTTCCATAGTGACCTCTGTTTTTCCATCTACTTGGAAAACTGCTCTCTGCATGGGGCCTTTTCTTTAAGACTGTGTGGGGACACCTGTGTTCTCGATGTTGTTACTTGGACAGTTTTGTGTGGTAGTCTTGTCTGATCATTTGTAAACAGGAGTTCTTATTTTCTTCTCTTTGTCCCATGCCATTTTGTAATGTAAACAAACTGGTAGACCCTTTTCAATAGAGGTAACAAAATTTTCTTGTGAGCACTGCCATTTGAATGAGATAATCGTGGTTCAAAAACAGAGTTAATGATGAGTGTCACACTTCACATTAATAATGAGCTGCAAATAAAGTGGTGATATCTGTTTGTATTACTTGCTTCATGCTTTAGTCTTTATAGATATTAGGGTGGTGTTCTGCTAGGCAGTATAGAGAGATGTAGAAATGCTGTGATATAAAGGGCTTACAGAGGAAAGAAGGGTAGACAGAAAAACAGAATTCAATTGCATGAGATTGCATAGTAAGAAATAGTAGCTATCCCTCTGCCCAATGCCTCCCTGCTAGGGCAGCACTGCCCAACCTGTAAGGCACTTGTTCCCACTAGGCTTTACAAGAAATAAAAGAAGTGGGAAAAAGCCAGGAAGAATGCCAAATTCCTGGGATTGAGTTATGGGCTAAGAAGTTTGTGAAGCATTGTCTAGATCACAGAGGTTATATTTATATTCCAAGTTTGTCTTGACCAGCTCCTGTGAGACAGAAACAATAAATAAGCTGTGCTTCCTAAAAAACTGGACAATAAAATGAGTGAAATGAAAATGGCACCACACAGCAGTATTCAATAGGATTTGATATTATCTCTCTACATGAGAATAACTTCTCCTCCACAGTCATGTACCTTTCCTATTTTTTTTTACGCTCATGTTATTAGGCTGAGAGGTATCAAGTCAGAAAAATTACTAATAGTCTAATGAGAAAAAAAATGGTGGAAAAATTGGGTATTGACATATTTAATGGTCCTGTTCTTGTTTATGTCTTTGACTTAATCACATTTGAATAATAATGGCACCTTCTTGGAACAGTATTTTTAGCTTTTTAATCACTAAACTGAAAGACATTCACAGAAATAAAAAGACTGAAAAGCACTTTGCAGTCAAAAGAACACTCAAATTCCAAAGAGATTAAATATGCTTAAAACGTATTGGGAGACTAAAAACAAATGTAACAGAATTCCAGAATAGACCCTTGACTATAAAAGCTACTGTCTAACTTTTGTTATTACCATTAGGGGTGAGGTAAACCAACAAAACTATAACCTCAGATTAAATTTTAATACGAAGTGTCTACATTGTTTTACTGCTGTATTAATTAACAATAATTAGTTAACAGGAGTGCACAGATTTTTAAAATTCTAAAGTTCTCTGTATAATAGCCTTGTGTCATCTTGGCACATATCACATTTGTTGGCATTCTGGCATTAATTATTCAAAAGAAGCAGTCTGAGTATTTGAAGAGACACCAATATTTATTTAAATGTGTGTGTACATAGATACTTTATAAATGTATTTCAAAGTAAGAATATCATTGCTTGTCTTTACAAAAAGACCCCACCCACAACAACCACAAAAAACCCAAACAAAAACACCCACCCAAAAACCCAAACAAAAACACCACCCAATGCAACAACAACAAGAAAACTCCAAACCCAAATGAAGAACAAACAAACAAACACAAAATCCCAATACCACAGGATTAAGTAACAGAATTCTGCAGGAATGGGAATGTTTGGTTCTCTGGTTGTAGTAAAATAAACAAACACACCCCCAAACCTCAGAGAAGAATAGAGAAGTACATCATAAAAAGGCACAGAAAGACATAATTAATATTTATTTTGTACTTGGGATCCATATGTAGCTTTGAAATAAAAATGCCAAACTGACAAGCTCCCAGCAGGGATTGTAGCTGTAACTGTCCTGGTTCAAAATGCTAGAAAATAAAACTTCTGTATTTGGGAATTTACCAGATTTGTCCATGTGACATTAAGGCTTATCTATTTTTACGGCTAGACACATTTATCTTTGAAGATATGTCTATGAACAGGGGATATGGTATATGAGAAGCAGAGATGGTCAGATTATTTGCTTCATATAAATAGTTGGTTTAAATGTAAACAGTATTTTCTGCAAATGTACTTTTCCATTGTAAGAGAGTGATAGGTGATTATGTTCAGTGTCAGCAATTACAAAGAATCATGCTGTAGCTGATTCTTCTAAACAGGATCATAGGGTCTTGATTCCATATAACACCTGGCTCCAAACAACTTAAGAAATATTAGAAAAACACACTTAAACACACTTGCCCAACAGAAAATTTAAAGCTCTAAAAATCACATTGTGATAAAGAGAGATCACCCTAGCTTTGCTGTTCTCCCAGCTTTCTGCAGTAAAGAATTTCTTTAGTTAAAAAAACCAAGTAAACAAAAAAAAATACCAAAAGAAACAACCAAAACCTCTCGCAAACCCTACTTATTTAGGGCAGATAAAATCCAGTTCTATTATTTTAAAAGACTATAGATGTCTAGGAAGTATTCCCTTGGAATTCAGTTCATGTTTAAACATGGTATATGTTAAAAGTGATTATTGGTCGCATACATTATATGCTATTACTTTGGTTTTTTTGTATGATGGGCATTTTGAGATGAAGAATTGCCAGTTATAAATAGTGGATATTCAGTAGAGGATAATCCACTTGCAATGCAAACTTTCAGATGAATAATCATTCATGCTGCAATCCATTGAACTCTTGGGATTCACAAATATCTCCATGAATGCCTAGTAGTCACCTAAATGCTCATAAATAGTGAATAATATGGGCTCTAAAGAGCAAAGTAAATGAGATGCTTCTCAGATTTTTTTTTCATTCTTTGAAGAGCATATTCTGAAAAGAGCAAAAGAATGAACAGATTCAACTTACATTGAATTAGAGTTAGGGAAGAACTCATTCACAAAGGAGAATGACCTGCCGAACTATATATTACTGTAGGTGATAATTACACAAAATTCCTTCATTAGATATTACTCTTCTAAAAATGGTTGCACATGTAGTTAAAGTACCAAAGTTTCATTCATTTTTGCCAATGGAGGGAGGGGCTTAAGTAGATGTCATATTATTTTGAAAGGGATTTTGTTGAAGAGCAGTATTTTTAAAGCTAGAAGGTAGGAGAAGAAAAAATGGAGGACAACGCTGGGGACATAAAGGCTGAATTCCATGGACATATGAAAAGGGAATAAGGAGGCAACATCACAATTATTTGGTTAAGAAAGTCTGACTAGGTACATGTGGGTGAAAATTGCTAATTGTTTTGTGAATATTAATGTATATTTTGCTGTACCAGTTAGAAGAATGAAAATTAAATAGTGCAAAGATAGAGACAGTATATCATACAAAAGAAGAGTATTCATAACCTTTTTGAGATACAGAAAAAGTAGTCTGTACTAGATAATATGAACAATTACGGCTCATGGGAACTGGTAAAGCAGAAGTCACCATTTGTCTGCCTAATCTTCTGTCTTGCAGATAGCAAGTCATACAGGACTGTATCCACATTTGCTTGAGATACCACAGTGAGAGCTGTGTATCCATATAAATGTATCTCTCTAGGAAATAATATGGACTAAATGAAAAAAGTCAGTAAGATCTTATTGCCTGAATTATAATTCAGGACAGTCTAATATACCTTAAAAGACTGAATGAAAACTTGTAGTTTTCCAGCAATTCGAAGAGTAAAGGCACTATGGAGTATAGTGAAAAATGATATCAAAAGTGCTTGTTTTTTTAATAGACTAAGATTAGGAAAATGTTTAATATTTGGTTCAGGGGAAGACAAAGACAATCCAACTCTGAATATAGCAGAGCACTTCTGTTCCTTTATGTTGATTCACTATCACCTCTCTGAGAAAGACTTTCTGCAATGATCATCACATCAAAGTATCCTATTCTCCTGGGATTTGTTTTTCTTTTTAGACATTAAAAATACTAACTCTCTTGCAGCCAGTCTATCCCAGTAGCTTGGGTATTTTGTTGATTACTGCAGGCAGCCAAGCATGTATGCTATCTCAATAACTACAGATTTCTTTTATTAAGTAAACTATTCCTTCCTCAGTTTAAAATTAATGAAATTCATAAATAACAAAGGGGCATTTTGTAAATTTGAAAGACACAGCTGAAACTTCTTTCTCTACTTCCCCCTCATAAAACAGCTTATCCCAGCTGTAAGTCAGAACACAACAATCTTAAATCCTGCCTGAAGTAGGTGTAGGTCTGTTAAAGAAATTAGATTCAGTAAACTTAAATTTAGCCAGCTTTGTGAGGACTTTCTGTATAAAACAAAGGACAATATTAAATTTGTTGTGAATAATTTGCAAAATTAGAGAGAACCAGCAAGTTTTCAGGGTGCAGCCTTGTTTCTGCTCTTCAGATTCAAAAGGTGTCTGCTCAGTAGCTGTCAGTAAAATCAGTCGATGCTGATGGTTTGAAAATATATCTGCTGCCTTTTGCTCCCAGTGTCTGGTTTTGAGAAAGAGGATGTTCCAAAAATTTTGGCCATGAACGTTACTCAGCACCCTCATAAAATGTGCATTCTAGAAGCTGATGTTAACATATTAATACTGTCCTCAGCAAGCAACAAAGGAATATGAGGTAGATTGGATAGCTGATACCAATGTTCTAATATTGTAGACAATATCAGTGTCTTATATTCATTAATGAGCCAACATTCATTATGAAAAAATTGGGTTGATTTTTTTTTTAAAAAAGCTGCTACTGTTAGGCAGCTTTTCCTGAAACTTCAATGAAGTTTCAAAATCTTCCTCTAATTTCCATCTTTATTTGTTTCATGAAATCATGGAATAGTTTGTGTTGGAAGGGACTGTTAAAGGTCATCTAGTGTAGCCTCTCTGCAATGAGCAGGGACATCTTCAACTAGATCAGGTTGCTCAGAGCTCTGTCCAAGCTGACGAGCATTTCCAGGGATGGGAGTATGTACCTCATTTCTTGGCAACCTATTCCAGTGTCTCAACACACTCATTGTAAAAAATTTCTTCCTTATATACAGTCTAAATCTACCCTCTCTTAGCTTAAAACCATTACGTCTTGTCCTATTGCAACAGGCCCTGCTAAGAAACTTGTCCTCTTCTTTCTTACAGGCCCCTTTCAGGTATTGGAAGCCCACTATGAGCCTTCTCTTGTCCAAACTGAAAAACTGCAACTCTCTCAGCCTTTCTTCATAGGAGATGGGCTCTTCCCTTCTTGTCATTTCTGTGGCCCTCCTCTGGATCTACTCCAGCAGGTCTATGTCTTTTATGTGCTGAGGGCTCCAGAGCTGGATGCAGTACTCTAGGTGGGGTCTTATGAGAGCAGAGTAGACATGCTGGTTACGCCTCTTTTGATGCACCTTAGGATACGACTGACATTTTGGGCTGCGAGCACACGTTGCTGGCTCATGACTGGCAGTATCTCTCATCCATCAGTACCTCCAAGTCCTTCTCTGCATGACTGCTCTCAATCCCTTCATCCCCCAGCCTGTATTGTTACTAGGGTTTGCCCTGACTCACATGCAGGATCTTGCACGTGATGTTGTTGAACCTCATGAGGTTCACTTCAGCCCACTTCTCAAGCTTGTCCAGGTCTCTCTGGATGGCATCCTGTCCCTCAGGCATGTTGACTGTACCACACAGCTTGATGTCTTCTGTTAACTTGCTGAGAGTGCACTCAATCCCACTGTCTGTGTCATTGACGAAGACACTAAACAGTACTGGTCCCAGCATGGACACCTGAGGGACACCACTTATCATCGATCTCCATCTGAACAATGAGCCATTGACCACTAACCTCTGGATGCAACCATCTGACCACTTCCTTATCCACTGAACAGTTCATTCATCAAATCCATATCTCCCCCATTTAGAGAGAAGGATATTATGGGACATTGTTTCATGTCTCACCTCAGAGGTAGGACGAAGGTGATTAAGATTCTGCAAATCTCCTCTAGCTAAATTAACGGGAAATTTCACAGTCTGACAAATCTTTTAATCCATACCATCTTGTCTGTGCAGTTCCACTTGGTGGCAGAGTCTCTGCTCCTATTTTTGTCTTTGGTTTGTTCTTTTTTTTCCCTATTTATTTATTTATTTATTTAATTATTTATTTTATTAGGGCAGCAAGAAATTCTGAAGTGTAAACAAAATGGCTTGATAGACTAAGTTGACTGATTACTTACTGAAGATCCTAACTGCATTCTTTAAGCTGCATTCTGAGTTGTATAACTGTACAGTTTACTAGGCTTCTCTTAATACTGTAATCTCAAAGTAGTACTACCTGTTTTCTTTTGATTCCCTGCAGACTAAGGGAGGACTGTGAATAGCGATATTTGAAACATTCAAGCCTTTTATTATTGCCCATTTGTGGGTTGTTACATGTTCAAAAAACACAGCAAATGAGGTAGATTTTAACAGGTAGAAAGACTAGAACAAAACAATTGAGGAAAATAAGTAGGTATACACATCTAAATGCATAACTGTGTGGATTCAAGCAGTTTTTTAATGCATAAAATGGACTATGAATGGACTAGTCCTGCTTTAAAAAGGAAAACGCATTAAAGATATGAGGTAGTAGAATTGGTCTTCATGTTAAGCATGATATTTCTTTCCAAGTAAAGAGAACATCAAAATGCAAATAAAAATGGAATAATTTGATGTGAAACCTGCCATACAATCCTTTTCTGGTTCATGTTGTTATAGACTGGATGATGATGAAAAATACAGGCAACGCAAACAGTGATGGAACAAGGTCAAATGCCTGTCTCTGATGACTTTGTGTAGCAGAGCAAACCTTCCATAAAAGCAGAGAATGAGAATTGGTAAAAAGCATTTGGGAAAAGCAATATACAAACTTGGAATCAAAATTATTCTAAGATAAACATCCTTTAAACACTTGGTGAAGAATGAGCAGGAAACGATTTTCAGATGGACAGAGAATGACTGACCTGTATTTTTTTTACATTAATGGAGACTTCAAGAAAGAATTAATTTCAAGCATAGAAATATTTTCACAGCATTTAGATAAGTCAACAGAATATTGAAATCAAAGAAAAGTAATACACTAAACTGAGAGTTTCTATTTGAATACTGAATTCTGTGGTCTTCTACAAATGGATGACCTGGTTAAATATTACTGAAGAAACTATATACCTTTTAAAGCAAGTATGTAAAAAGTTCTTAGCACAAGAGTCGGAATTGAGCAATTGCAATAGCAATTGCAATAGCAATGGATCTATTTTGAGCATCTGCACATTGAATCTTGCTATGGAAAACAATGGTTTGAGGAAAAGTCTCAACCAAGACACACTTTAAAATGGACCAATACAGGTGAAGCAATAGACCTATATTTTTGTTTGGTTTTGGTTTTGTGGTGTTCTGTGATTTGGGTTTTTTTGTGATTTTTTTTTGTTTATTTGTTGGAGTATTTTGTTTTGTTTTGGTGGGGGTTTTTATTTTATTTTTTTTTTTAAATTTTATTTCAATGCTGTTAAAGGACAACATTTCTAACACAGAAAAGTCTGAGATGCATGCCTGAGGGCCAGGTCTCTATTGCAGCCTGTGGCTTTGTCTTCTCTTCCCCTAGGTGCCCTTTTGGCATGCTTCACAACAGTTGAACCAATTTCAAATGCGAAGAATGCATGGGTAGGAAGCTAAAGTTTAATGAACTGTAACTTTCATGTGGTGTTCTGAAAAATATTCTTCTCTGAAGCTTATGAACTGATCATATTCTGCCACCTGGACTTTCAGAGTTGTAGTGTCAGATCAAGGATGAAATGCAAACTCTTCTTTCCACAAGGCTATGTGAAGAATACACAAAATAGACCTTTTTCCTCTCCAAATCTGGTAATTTGGTTCTTAATGTGCAACTACTTCTCTACACACTCCAAAGTGCTTTACAATATTAGGTAGTATGATTAGAGAGGTAATTAGGAAACTGTGTAATAGTGGGATGAGAGAGAACTGATGCTTTAAAGCCTGTGCATTATAGCCAAAGTAATTTCATTTCATGAATATATAAATCAGATTAATTTCCACTCACAGAGATATCTTATGCTCCAAATGATGTTGTATGCTATGGCTTAAAGTCAAAGTGAAGGTATGAATCATTGTCATTATATGACTTAGAATTCATTTATTCTCAAAAAGTCACCCACAAAACAATATAGAATGATGTCTTGCAGTGGATGAGCACTAGAGTTTGTAGAACCTGGTGAAAAGAATGAGGGACAGTTATTTTTTGTTAACTCCAGTAGCAGAAAGCTTGTGTACAAACTGTTGCCAATATGGGACAAAGAATAAACAAAAACCATCAGAATGGATGGAAACCTTTAAAATTCTTCATGAGGTAAGAAAGCATAAGGTTCACAGGTTGAGAAAGGACTTTGTTAACATGAAACCTGAAGAGTTCTATCCAATAATCTACATATAAAGATTAAGAAGGTGGCTTGCATCTGCAGCACCTTTTTTTTTTCATATTTTTGTTGTCTTATATGGTAGTTGCCAGATTAAGTTCTAGCTGTGCTTTGGCACTTTTAATTTTCTCGCTGTGTAACCTGCATGGCCTTACTTTAGGCTCTCCTCTTTCTTAGCTTTTGTATAATGTTAAAAGTGGGGTACATCAGATTCTAGGACATTTCCTAGCTGGCACTACGTTCATTACATTAGTTTAAAGATGCCTCTACACTTTCTGGAGGACATGAGATTCCACAGACTATTCACAGCCTATTTCCTTTGCCAATTACTAATCTCTTTTCCATATGCCTTAATACTTGGTCTTGGTTTAGGCTTGTCCCTGTGCTCAGATTTAAAAAAAAAAAAAGTCTTTACTGATCATTAAGGGATACAATGAGATGGCGGTTGCTTTCATTAGTGATCATTCTAATGCAGTAAAAAGAATGAAGTTTTCAAAAAGAAATAAAATCTACTTTTGAGGAGCTTTTATGACACAATCACTGACTGTCATGTCCACAATCTGAGTATTAGTGAACAGCTCTTTTACACTTACATATAACACGCAAAACACGTGTAAAGGTTTTCTTACTTGCACTTACATCATCAACACAAATCATGGTCTGAATTATCTAATACAGAGAATATCATTTAGCATAATCCGTGCACACACGAACAGTCCAATTATTAGTAGCTCTTGAAAATCTTGCTGTTGTTGACTCAAGAAATGCAACCTAGGAAGCTCCTGAAAACTGATTGTCATTTTATGGCTTGCACTAAAGTGTGAAGCCTATTTACATAGTCATGAATCCACAGAATATGGAGGTAGGAAATTACAGCACATCATCACATTTACACAGGTGAAAAATACCATTGCCTTCTGGGAATTTCTGAAAATTTGCTTTTTTCTGAGAGGACATTCATGTTGATATCAGAAATAGAATACATTTGAAAATGTATGAAGTCTGATCTGAGATCTGATTTTGTGAGTTGTTGGGTGCCACAAGCTGAAATTGGGACCCCTGAGCTGAAATTAATGTTCATCAGAATAAAAAACTCTCACATTTTACAGGGCAGAACCCTCATCTCCTCATTTCCAGGATCGTAATGATCTGGGACACACCATTATACACAGACAGAAGCAGTAGCAGATACTATATTGCCATAAACAATTAATGAAGTTTCTTTGCTGTTATGAACAAGGGGTTGCATGCATTTTTTATTCTGCAGAACACTGAGTCTTATGTTTAATTGTACTACCACATTTTGAAAAAAGAACATTAAAATTAATAACAGATCTAAACTACATTTAGAAGCAATTATGTTAAGCTGCATGTTTCAGTTCCCGTGTAGCATTTCCATTTGAAAGTTTTCAAATTATGTGCATCTAAACATCTTCTGTACTCTGTTTCTGTTGTGCATGGTATTAATTTATTGATTTGAATAAATTAAAATATGACTTGTCTATAGGAAAACAACATAGCTTTCTTGGAACATGCATTTAAATGATACTTTTGCCAAAACTATTTCTTTTCTGCCATAGCAATACTATATATATATATCTGCATTTCCCTGAATCTTATTGATATGAAAGACATAGTTTCGATACCCACTTCTAAGCAAAAAAATTAAACATGGGTATTAACCATTAATACAGATGGGAGCACAGCATGCAGAATTGAATCCCACTTGTTTTACTCAAGTGTTTAGAGCCAATAAAATCAATGTGAGAGAATATGAATTCAAAATGGCACTCATCAAAAAAATAAGGCAATTATTGCTTGATAAATATTGTTAATACACTTACTGTAGTAGCAAAACCTACCATCCAACTGAGCTAACTTTCTGTACATGTGCAATTCTGGACTGTAGTGAGGGTCAGAAAAATGAAGAGACTGTATTGTGAGAGAAGTAGAGTTATTATGCTGTCTGACTGGATATTCTTAACGTGTGCATGGTTTTCCAAATATCCTAGAGGGTGAACTAATATTTGACACCCCCCGAAAAAGGCTAAGTGTTTGTGCAGGAAGGGAAGAAATTAAAACATTCACAACATGCTATTTTATTTTTAATCTCACCATATAAAGCAAATATCATGTGTTTCTTTACTTTTTGAGTTTCTACTTATTGTAAGTAGTAGTACCTGAAGGGTATTGTAATTCAGCTGTACTAGAGCATTGCAGCTTATGTAAATCTGGGAAAACATGGTGCAAAATAATGAATGACTAGCGTTTTCAACTCTTAGTATGGTCATTTGTGTAACTCCTAAATTGCACTCTCTTATTTCAGCATTATTTATTTATATTGTGTTAGTATCTAAGCTGAAAATGGGACATGGATCTCCAGAGACCTTTTCTAGTTTTCTCCATCCACTGTATTGTGGGTTCCAACTGCTAGTCCCAGGTCTTACTGGTAAGATCTAAGCACATTGCCTGTGAACATTGGGGCCAGGCTGATAAGCTGTAGCTGACCTTGTCTGTGAGAGCGGCTATGAGACAACAGCAGTGGTTTTGGAAATTGGGCACTCTACATACAGCACCTAGACTCCTGCTAGATGCAATAAATATCTAGATATTATGTGAGGGGGAAAAAAAAAAGTGATGGAGCCTTTCATGCAGCATTGCCCCTTGTTTTCTGGCTACTTATAACAGGTGGAATTTTTACCAAAACACGTCTTTCTAAGAGTTTCCTTTAAGTGAAGTTGGCTTTGGAGTTCATTTCTACAGAACACTTTTGTTTGTGGCTCACAAGACAGTTAGCTAAGACTGTAATTTTTGCTGGCTTTGGGGCTCTGCACGACTTAGGTAGTCCCCTGCCATATTTTGAACCATTGTCATTTCACTTCAAGACATGTCACTGAGAAAAAGGAGGCTAGGGGTAATTTTGCACACTTGAAACTATCCTTTAGGAGGTTTCACAGTGCTAAGGCTCTCTCCTGGGACTTACAGTAGTTTTTATGACATGAATGCTGTGCTGTATCTGATATGTAAGTTTCACTCAGTGTTGATCAAATAAGGGACTTGAACCAAATCCAATTTAAAAAAGTAATTTACAGGGTTTTAGATTTTTTTAAGCAGCTACCATAATTGTAAAATGGGTACAGGTGGACAAATAATTCATATTTCACATTATCTTACAACAAAGTCAGACAGTTATTTTCCTGGTTTATTTTGCTATTTCTGGAACCATTTTTTTTTGTCTTATCCTCTCCAATTTTTTTTCTCTCCTATTTATTTATCTTTTGAAAGACCCTATCTTCAGAATTTTAAAAAATGCCCTGTGCATATATTCTAAGCTCTGTTATTTTGCACTACTTTTTAAACAGCAGGCTTCTCAAGAATTAATTGCTTTTGTGACTTTGGACCAAGTGAGTGAGATCTCAAAAGATGTATAAAGTAAGACTATTCTTTTTGTTGTTGAAAAAGGAATTAAAAAAATCATCTGGTTACAATAGAATTATCTTCTATATTCTTACTGATGCAATCCATGTTATAGATTTCAAATCAATACTTATTCTGACCTGTATCAGATGAGCATCTGGCCTTTCCACATTTCATGAATTACTGTTTAACTTGATTGCTTGCCATCATAATATAAAATTTATTATGAGATATAAGTCAGTTCTTCATGCTAATAATTTAGAGTGGATATGTTTTAAAGGAAATTAGAATCTTGTTTTACTTCACTCAGAAACTTGGAGACATATTCACTATTAACTTAATTACTGGTATCAGCAAGAGGACCTCTTACTGTATAATTACTTATTATACACATTTGCAGTAATATTAAGAATTTGTTATCTATAATTTTTATTTTTATGCTTTGAGCTAAAGCTGAAGTCATATTCCATTTGCATTATTTCATACTACACATTTCATAAGCCTGCAGTCCCACAAATACAGAAGAAGGTTGTGCTCTTAAAATGATAGACTGTTTCCATAAGCCATCTCACTGATGAAAAAACAGGTCATGTCATATTGCAAAGTATAGCATTAATTCCTGAAAAGTGAGTATGCATAGCAGTTTTTTGGTATCACTAGCTCAGTTTCTTTGTGCACAAGATGGCAGATTCAGTTTTGCACCATTAACCTTGTCAGAAAATGCTGAGTGAATGTTTCATTTCATGAACTTGATTCTTACAAGCATCTTGATGCTATTTTTTTCCCAATATCCGTTTAAAGAATACATAGGTTAATTGCTTCTACATATTCAGTAATTCTTTTGTCTCCTGCTTTTCTCTGTCTACAAGTATTAAACATGATAAACTGATTTTTGAGGTTTTTTTAATGATTACTCCAATTATTGATCATCTACAATGTAGTCTTTTTGGAATCTTCCTGTAACTCGTTATATTCAGAAAGGTAAATTAATCTCCCAGAGTGTCAAGTGGTCATGATCTATGTCACTGTATGCAGCTGTGAGCCTGCAGTGGGAGGTTGGAAGGTCTCTTAAGCTTGGTGTTGGGTTTCCTTTAGTATGGACCCATTTGCTTTCAGTTTTGAAAACTCCTTAATGTTGAAGAATTCTCTCATCAGAAACTGCCAGTTCTTGTAACCTTTATGGTAATAATTTATTGACAGTCTTCAGAAGAAAGAAGGAAAAGAAAAGCTACAAATTTGATTTAGTTATCTGGAGAGGAGAGCTGATTCTATTTTCAATTATTCCTGATTTCATGTGTATGGAAGTTTACACACATGAACACAGATAAATCTAATGCTAGAAAACTATAGAGATTAAATTAAATAGTCTTCTCATGCGATATGAAAGACAGTAACAGAGCAATTCTACTCTTTATTACATGATTGTTTCCTCTTTAAATATTAAAAAAAAGTTATCTAGGACCTTGGTGTCTTTAGGAAACCCAATGGCTGGCAATTCTGCAGTCTTTCCAAAACAAAGAAAAAAGCTTCACATTAAGTGACAAAGTTGACAGGCAGAAGTATTGATTTTTTTACATCAATATCCAAGTTACAATAAACACTTCTACAGTTTCGGAATACAACACATTTTCTGGTTTTGTGTGAGCAGACTTCTAGTGTCAGTTGAATTTATTGGTTCAGAAGCACTGAGAACCAACAGGACATTTTTTTATTTTATTAGCCAAACAAACATGAAGTACTGCTGAGGCACCTTTTGAACCAAGTACAGCCACCTGAGAACCCAAAGCTTGGTTTTAGTACCACTGAGTTCAATGCAGCTATCAGTATTTACAGCAAACATAAGATTCAGTTTTCTCTGAATTCCCTGTAAGAACTTCACTCTCTGAAAGGATCAGAATCTCCCTACAGGAATGGAAATTTTTAGTCCTTTCATTGTGCTTACTTTTCTTGAAATTGTTTTTCAGGTAGCTGGAAGATTGGGTACTTACACTGCACAAGAAGCATTCTTAAAAATAAGTAATATAATTATCTAGTTAATTTTTTCCTTATTTTCATATTAGCTGCTTTTTTTTCCTTCCAAGACAAATTTCTTTTTTCATCTCTGCACAGAAGATCTTGCTCTGCTTTCTAAAAGGACACGGCAGCCAAGGGCATACATGTATGCAAGGCAGATTTAAGACCCCATTTGCAGGCAGGAAATTTGCAGGATTCCGTACATAAGTTTTAGAAGATATCTGAGATAAATGTTTATTTTTTACATATATGTGTTTTGAATACCATATTAACAGCTGTGCATACCAACAGCTGGGTGTATGTGTGCAACACTGGGGACAACACTAGCATTTTCAAGTTCAGAGCGGCAGAACGTATCTATTCTTTGCATCCTATGCAGCTGGCCAGCTCCCAAGGCCAGATTGAGATCTTTCTCCATGACACTGCTTAAAAGATTAGATTTATTTTAAAATCCTGCCAATGGGAAGTATGTCAAAAACACTCCTCTACTTCCTCAGAATGACAGTTTCAAATTGATATTTGGATCTTTCTCCAGCTGTTTGGAGCTCTCTGGCCTGTTCCATGTGAGAGGGTCATGCTGTACACATAATGTTCCTTCTAACCTTAAAAGTTATGGAGTATATGAGATGAAAACTGAAGTTTCAGTCTAAGATTAGTTGTGTTTGGTAAAACTCAGTTAATGCATGTTGCAATAGGGATTTAGAGAAAACACCTCATCCTGCAAGAGTTTGAAAATGGAATATGATAGCCAATCTTTTTTTTTTTAACAGGTATGACTTTTATCAATGTATAAGCTAGCATACTTGACAAAGAGAGATGGGAGAAGAAAAGAATGTAAAAAGTTGTGATCTTGCTATACTCACCTAATTCTCTCAGAAATTTAGTTTTATTTGCTAATGACACAGGTTTTCTTCTATTTAGTGCTTTAATATTTTATCTTCAGTATTAATCTTCCTGTCAGTTGAGTAGGTATTTTGTGTGTTGTTTTATATGTGAAACAGTGCTCAGCTGGCCACATAGAGCAAGATATCTGAATGAGAGTTCTGTGAGTAATGCATTTTTTTTAGTTTGTTAGTCAGATACCAGTCTGACCAGAAAATTTTGGGCTCAAGAAAATCTTGAAGGGAATTAATTAAAATTTGGGCAGGAAAGGTGGGTGCTTTACTGTCAAATGAAGATCTTTTGCTGTTTGAAATTATATTTAGAGAAGTTTGGCTCTCTAATATTAGCACTTCAAAAAAGCCTTTTTCTGTAGTGTTGTTTAAAACAAGCTAATAACATACATTTTGTTTTTCTAAGATGTCAGAATGAAATGTTTCTGTGTCTTCAAAACCTCTGTCTCCGTATTTGAAAGCTGAATTCACAAATAGGCTCAGTCCTCCTGAAGCTGAATTTTTTAATTAATTTGCTATTGCTTAAAAAGTTTTATTCATCTCTCCTTCGAGCCAAATGTACCACTGTTCCAGTATAATTTATTAGATTGCTGTAGTTATCAGAAAGGCCATGGAGCCTGGAATGGCAGTTTGGCATGTTGCCAGTGCTTGCAAGGAACTCAATTCAGCCATTTTACCTGCTGGCCCATGCTGCTATTGCACCTTTGCAGAGGGGTGGATTCTTTGGAATTGTTGGAACTTTTATTTAAGAAAAAGAAGCAAGAAAAATAGGGTTTGTGTATGCGTGTAAGGAGGAAAATGAATGTATCTAATTCTAGCAGTTATTAAAAACAAATAAAAAGACATTTTATGTGATGTAAAGAATACAGAGTGAAGTGTTGTCTTTGCTTTGTCATGGTGGACAAATGAGAGACAAAATAATCTTGGGACTGGAGCTTCAGATTGGGCACCAGGGAACAAAATGTTTGAGTGTAGGTAAGTCAGTTCACATTACTGTGTGCAACTACTACTTTTTGGCCTGTCTCTCAGCTAGACAAATGGACTTGCTCAATAAGACATTGCTTTGGTGTGTTATGTAGGTATACTAATTTTATGCTATAGTTGTTGAAGTTGGTGCTCACTTTTTAATAGGAGTTGGCTATTTTGATCTGTTACTGCACAACGTGGTGTCTTCAGCTTGCCTAGTGCTCTTAGATACTCAGAGGATATAAAAACTAAACAGCACTGTGAATACATATTTTCAGGGACAGTTCATATCCAAACACTTTTTCACATTCTGGTGTTCTCTGAATTCAGTACTATCAAAGCAAAGCTGTTGGGCTTTCTTTATCTTTTTAAGTAGATAAGTGAATGACAAGTGGATGGGTATCCATGCTACCTATCATGCAGCTATCAGAAAGCAGAAGCAGCAAATGAAACATCTTCAGCTTGACTTTGGATCCCAAATGGGCATGTTATGTCCTCAGTGGTCTTGCACTGAGGTACTAAATGTCCCATTGCTACTTTTTTTGCTGTTTTACTTATCCTGAATGGTTAGATTTAAAAAATCCATCCTAGCATTAATTTACAGCACATTTTATTTGCTGTGAAAGTATAATATAAAATTTGTTTTCAAATTGTATTCAGAGAGAATTTGAAGACAGTTTTTTTCCTCATGTTAAGTTATTGATAAGAATCTTTATGATTTATTAGGAACAGGTTTTGAACTCAAATTGCAGGGCTCTCAATTTTTTAGTAAGGTTTCTTTAAAAATAAAAAAAGGATTTCAAATTTATGTTTATTCGGTTTTTACACAAGAGTTACTATGGATTAGTTTTATCTTTGAATACTTTTTTCCATCTCTACATATCAGTTTATGTGTAATCCCATAAAAATCACCAGATTCCTTAGTCAAGATTCTTATGGGAGAGTGAGCTAGAAATCTTCACTGGAAATTTTGGATTTTCTCTGATTTTGCTGTTGGAAACAGCACTCTCTCCTTTCTGTACTCTTCAAAAACAGTTGCCCTCAATCTTCTTTTACTTCTTTACTTAGGCTTCATTAGAACAGCTATGGTTTGATTTCATTGACTCTGCAATCACCTAGTTTTTCTGGTGGATCAAACTTTTACAACAGTTTAAATACAGCTCTTCCCTTCTGTTCTTATGCTATTTAGAAAGGCAGATATATGAAGAATTAAAAATTTGAGCCAGATCTTATTGTAAAATTAAAATATAAAATTAATAAACTTATAAAATATTGCATTTTATTGAGGCTAGAGAAAGAATAACTGACATTGCTCTTAATTTTATTCTGTGTTCGGCTTTAAATTAAAGATCTTAATATAAAAATAATACAATTAATAACATAGAACTCCTAGCATGCTAACAACAAAATGAAACATTTTGCCGTGCCTGAGATAAAAGATACTTTTTTCCACTGAAATTGTGATCTAAAAACTTATTTTCCTGTGAAGTGTTGCTTAATTGAAACCACACTTCTCAGTAGAAAATTATCTATCAGAAAATAAGGGCACCAGATCTACCCTGAAATTTTTTGCAGAATATCTTCTCCAGTGTAATTCACATGACTGTGTCATGTTTGTTAGTTCCTCCACAGATTTGGATTCCAGGCAATTATTTCAACCCTGTTGATGTACAGGAATAGACACCCATTAATTTCAAAGATGAAGGAAAAGAGGAGAAATTGAATTCTGCACTTAATTTAGGAGCCTGCTTCTCTTGATTGAATTAAGCTCTCTCTGCTCTGCTTGTGAACTTCTAAGTGATTCTTGAAGCATTTTTTCAGAAATGTAAAGTGTTTTATGTGGCTCCCTGCTGTGCTTACATGTCTTGAAAAACAACACAAAAAAAGTCAAAACTCGTTAAGCGTCAGAGATTACTAACTCTCAGTGCTCAAAAGAAAGAGAAAAATGTAGGTAACTTTTCTTGAGCCAAGGGAAAAACAAAAATTGAGAAACAAGTATTGTAGTTCTATCTATCTGCTTATATGGCCATCAGCAGTGAAGTGTCTGAACCTGTTATTTCAGATTTAACATTACCAACATAATCTTTGGATTCTATATTGTCAACAAGGTCCTTTTCATTCAGTTAAAATAACTAGAATATATTAAATTGTATCAGAGACATTATGAAGGTTAGAAATAGGTACAAAATCTGAAGTCTACATTAACTAGTCCTGTTTAGTTGCAATATTCAAGGTCATCTTGTTTCCTCCTTTCATTTACAAAAAAATTGAAAATTAGTATAAGGATTGTTTGGCGAATTGTCCATTGTTTATTTTTATATTTCATAGTATCTGCCTATTTGCTAAGGAATGTAGGAGATCTTACTAGCAAACTCAATGTAAAATGCATATAATTTATACAGGGGAAGTCGTCTAAAGAGTCTTCACCTATATCTGTTGAATTTACCACTTCTGGATCATTTTTTTTAGTAGAATCTTGGCACCATGTGTGATCCTAATCAGGATCATCCTAATTCAGAGGCAGTTATTATTTTATTTATTTTGCTTGAGTTTCTAGGATCTCAGATTCTGAAGGAATATCTGTTACCATTGAAGCTGTTCCAGTAACTGCTCAGAATTGAGCTGTTTCACCAGAAGAATGTGGATGTTCTGTAGTTCCTTGCTCATAACTATTGTATTTTTGATACCCTTGTATTCTAGAGAGACACTGCATGTCTGTGGTTAGTCGTCTGTGTCACACTGTGTTCCTGAGATATGCTGAAAGATTTTTCCAAGATACACTCAACTCATAAAATGACATGGCAAAAAAACCTTCTAGTGTTCAGCACTTCAAATTAAAGCCAGGATAGTGCAGTTTTCCATGTGTTTCCTGAATTGCACTTCTCTGACAGAATTGGTAATCAAATAAACTAGATCTATGGTTTTGCATTCAAGAGATATTAGCACATTCTTACCAATTTGTCTGCTTAATACTCAGTAAGTGTCTTGTCTTCAGTACAGCTATCATCTAAATAGTTGTGTAAGGCCTGGCAAGGTACTAGTTAGATATTCTCAGCTACTTCAGGAATTTAAAACTTTGCTCTGATCATAACTATAGTTACCCTTTTCCCAATCTCTTTCAGGAAGAGATTGACACCAAAAATCAAGACTGAATGGCTTTACTGAACTTTCTTGAGGTCTGAGCAATACTTGACATAGATTTTTTTTTTGTTTTCACCCTCTTCTCCCCTGATTCTTCATAAATGAGTATTTTTGGTTCAATATCAAGTTGGCCTACATTATATGCCAGTTCAGTTGATCAAAGTAGAGAATCATAGACTAGGGGTTTAACAAGATAATCTAAAAAACATGTGTATATGCTTAGCTGGAATGAGTTTTCTTATGATAAGCATCAGGAATAAATGAACTTTAACTGTTATAATGTAATATATATTTGAACCTATATATTGATTAAACACTTGCTTATCTGTTTTCAAAAGTAGCAGGATTGTTAGTTTGTGGAAATAAACATAATGCCAATAAAATGATGGAGGTATACATAGTATTTGATCAAAAGTATCTTATAAACCTGAAATCTTATAAACTGAGAAATAATTTAACAAGTGCTACCTTGTTGTATTCAGCTTCTTTTCTTAATTAATGATTGATACTTTGAATCAGAGGTTCCCTGAGGCGTGGCTCATAAAGTCCTTGCTGGTGAATACACATATCTTCAATAATTCTGCTCTAATAAAAATCAATTAAAGTAAAACATCATGCTGCTGCTCCCCTTTGCAAGCAATTAGTAAATTTCTTAAAATATAGCTGGGGACCTTTTGCCATTACTGATAGCAAATTACATAGTTAAGAAGGTCAATGGTCTGTGAGATATCTGACAAGTCACAGCACTGAAATTTGAGAAAGATCTCTTATTACGTATTATTTAATGTTTTTATTTCCACTTTCCAATATGTGTATTCTTACGCAATTATGTTCAGTATTCACTAGCTTACAAACATTTTCCTCTGTCCTTATATTCCTCCTTTTCTTTAGGTAATTTCCTTGGTTTTGTAAATTAAAATTCTAAAAAAGTTATTTTGATCCTGCATCTAATGATCACTTTTTATTTGTTTGTTTCAAAGGCCATCCATTCACTTTGCCTTGTCTAAGCAAACATCTAAGCAGGAGCAAAATTGTAGCTCACTAATTATTTTTTCATTCCAGGTGGTATCTCTGCCTCTGGGTAGTGTGAATGATTATCTTATGATTTTTTCATACTTCCCTTAATTAATTTTTTTACACATCAAATAAGATACGATGAGTCAGCACTTCTGGCAATCAGAAACCCACCAAAAATGTGTTCTTAGGTTACTTTCAGTTAGAATTGATGAACTGTCTTTAAGCTACATCCTGACTGTGTGAATACACTTCCTACAGATACAGACTTGTGCCTCTGGGAATGACATTTCTTTAACCTGCAGATATTTCCTAAGTTTTTCACAGATGAATCTCCTCTTGAATTTTTTTTTAAATTTACTCTGCTTTGGTTTAATTTATCAGTGAGGTCCTCTATCCTGTTGCTTTGAACATTGTCTAGAATACTTGACCGTACACCAAACCTGAAGAACTCAAAAAGGTGTTTTGAAAGCCTGTGGTTTTTGATATTTTTTTCTGAAGAAGTGGTCCAATGTATTCAAGTTCAGTATGTCTTCACTGTACTGAATATGTGAAAATCCACTGTTTTCATTCCATCTCTCTGAAATTTTAGTTAGCTGAATATTTGGTTTTAGTAATATTTTGCTTTAATTTATTTGAAGTGTTTTCTTATTTTGGTTTCTCTGATGTGAATAGATTTAACTTTCCTTTATGTATTATTCAGTATTACCTTTTTATCTTTTTATTTTTAATTTGTACCTTCTATTCCTACTTCATTCAGATCATTACTGGCTGCAATTGTTGTTTCCTTCCAGTAAGTAAATACACATATATATTTCTGTATCTGAACTTCCACTAGCTAAGTAACAAAAAAGAGGTCCTAGTATGTAGAAGACTGGCTATTAGAGTGGTAAACCTACAGATGCCTTCATTTACCCTTTCTCTTTCTGAACACCCTTTCTTTTATATGTATTGCTTCTTTCTCAGATACTCCTGATCTATCCTGTCTAGTGTTCATCCCTTATGGATTCTTCCAGCTACCACCTTCTATGTTGTTGTACTTCTTTCCAAATGTATTTTTCTTATGTTGTTCTTCTGTTGCCTCAGTGCTGCCTCTAGCACAGTCTAGCAAAGGCCTGTAGGGA
>NW_010172607.1:67519-82976 GCF_000695765.1 Mesitornis unicolor
TTCAAAAGTTATCTTGTTTCTCAGTCAGAATAAACATGTTAGATAATCCTATGGGCTATTCTGATTAAGGCCAATTGACGGAAAAAGAAGTTACAGTACTCAACAGTAATGTTGCAGAATATTGTAGCTTCACAACGGCATTACTGGTGAACACTGCTGTACCTTTGATATATAGTTTTAACCAGTATTAATTTTAAAGCAGCCCCAAACAACCTGACAACCAGTCTTATGCATTATGATATCGGAACAGATTTTTAAAGATCTTGGTAGAAACGATAAACAAAAACGGAGGGAAATTAATTTAGTCAGGAGACAATACAACATGCAATTACACCAACTCACAGTGAATCTGAGCAGTTAAAACCAAACTTGTCCTATCGTGGAAATAAAACCTCAGAATGGTACTGGGCTTGTTAATCAAAGTGACTAGGACAATAAATCTCTTTCTTAAAAATTAATAACTGCTGGGACATTGAAGGTGCAGCTAGGTATGAATATGGGATGCCCAAGAAGTTAGAGTTAGGTAGCCTAAAGATTTTATTCGTTAAATGAACCTTCATTCACATCTACCAGCTGAATTTGATGGAGTGTTTGCAAGTGGCATATCAGCTAGCTTTAGCTGCATAGTCTTTAACTTTGAGCTATCATAGGTACTCTTTCAAGGATCCGGACATACTTGATTGATTCAATTCCATGGATTTTAAATAACCTCATGTGTGCTGTCTCAGCAATATAGGCTTACAATGGGAAGACTCTGTGATAGCTCTAGGAGCTCTGGATGTTGTTATGCACTCAGAATAGTCTAGTATTACAGATATTGAACTTGTTGAACTTTTTCCTTTTGAGTGCAGATCTCATTGTGATTAATCATACCTTGGCTACTGTACCTTGCTACATGTGAGAAATGGGAAATGTATGCTCATTCCACATGGTGAGGGCTTTGTGAGTAGCCCTTGCTTTGTTTTCTGCCTGTGTCATAACTTTGCTCTTACAAGAGAGCACAGAGCTAATAATAATGGACTGTTGATTTAAGTGTTCTCCCACTGAAATGGGCATAGCTGTTTTTTGCTAGGAGAGATAATTCATCAAAGAGAAGTTTCCCAGAAAAAAAGGCTCTCAAACTGGAAAAGACCATGTAAAAAACAGGTCTAATGCTAAGCTAATAAAAACTACTAAATGTTGGACTATTAAAATTATTTAACACCTGCAATCACTTATCAGGATCTATTTTTATCTCCATTGTTCTTGTACTACCTCTATTCTGAGAAACTCCCATTTCATCATGGTTAGGTATTGTTTTCTTACTTCTGGGTAAAATTGATTTGTAGTCAGGGTTTATAAATTTTTTCATATAGTAAAACTGACTCTGGATGTAAGTAAATCCTTTCTCCATTCTCATACTTATCTACTTGATATATCTTTAGTCAGTAATCATATCCCGTCTGAATCTTCTTTTTAAGCTCAAATATCTCAGGCAACTTCTAGACACCTGTTCCTAGACATCACCTTTCTTCCTTAATTAACCCTTCTTTTACTCCTTCTAGTTGAGTTTGAATTAATCTTAGATACATGCAACTTGGCTTGCACCTAATACCTTAGGTGAGGTCCAACCAATGTTTTATCCAATGGTATTATTAGCTTCTCATATTTCTTCATTTCATAACTGTATGCATATTTTTTATGGTTGCATCACACTGATGGCTTACAACCCAGACCTGATTAATTCATCCAAGTCCTTCTTCTGATGTATCTTATTCCAGTACTTGTGTGATGCAGTGATAAAAGAGATTCTTGTAAAAAATCTGCCTTTTTCCTCCACTCTTTTAATATAGTATTATTTTTGGTGTTGCAATCTTCAAAACCACTCAGCTTTCTAAATTATATCTCTAGCCACCTCCTTGTTGATGATGCCTTCCATGTAAGTATTGTCGGAGTGTATAATTCACAAATCCCAATGTTCAGAACAAAGTAATTAATTAAAGTTTTTAATCTGACTAAGGATCTTCAGCTGCAATTTCTCAGAAGTCCAGAGTCACCTGGCAAAAGTAATCTGCTGACCAGAGATCAAGACATATCATGACAGGGAAAATTAGTCTGAAGTAAATTTTCATTATCTCAAGTCTAAAGGAGGGAAAAGTGCGATAAAGTTCACAAACTGTGTAACAAATGAAGGACATTGTGCATACATTAGAAATATATACATTATCTCCTAAATGAGGAGAACCCTTACCTATGTTATTTACTCTATGTGCTATATAATTAGCTACTCCTGTGTAGATATACTATAAGCTAGAAAATCTGTGTATTAACTGGAATTGTGGAGAGCAAGTAAGAGTCACAGAGCCATGTAGAAAGGAAAGTCTTCGTTTCAAGAAAGCAGTATTGTGCTGTGAGAGCTCAAGTGCCAACAAAGGTACAAGAGATAGTGTTTGTCTGATTGTTGTCACATGCTCCCATTCCTTCCCTTTCTAGATGTCTAGAAGTTAGTCCCATCCGTTTTTTGCCTGCTGTGATCCATTGGCTCTTTCTCTGTAGTCTGCTTTCTCCATCAGCCAGTGACTTTAACTTCTCTTTGCCTAAAATTCTCCTTGATACAAGAGTTCTTATGAGAGGTAGACACTAAAGAAGTGGAATAATATAAAAGTTTCACTAGTGACAAATTTGCAAAGAATCTGTTGGTTTTTTTTCAGTTTTCCGAAAAATGTCTCCATTTTTTTTCAATTTCTAAAAACAATTTAGATTTAGGAAAATAATGTAATATTTTTCCTTCATAACTGCCTTATTTCCGAAGAAAAGGCAAAATTCTGCCCTGTAGCAGAGAGGAGATGATTCATATTTTTCCATGCTCTCACTCTGTTCTGTGGCTTCCAAATCAGTCATGAGTCCTTCTCTGCAAACTTTTAGTAGCATGAGACCCTGTTACTTACATCTTGCTTCTTTTTCCAAACACAGATTAGGAGCTGTGATGATCAGGGGTTCTTTGACCCTGTAGGACAGAAAGACTAACTTTTTTATTATTTATTTTCCAGCATATCTGCTTCTGTAAGAATTTGCTCCTTCCAGAAAACACACAAGGCAGAGCTAAGAGTTATTTCTCATGGCACTTTGTCAAACCTACCTCTTTGTGATGTCCTATCATTTTCTGTCTCTTGTCTCTGAATGCTAGAGTGCCTGTGATGTTTTATCCTGGACACAACATGTAATTGTCACTTGAATTTGTCATTTTTGGTAAAGGCAGCATTTCCAGACAAAAGAAAAGAAGGAAAATCTCACTTTCCTTCCCCTCTCCAGCAAAGAACAGTTGCAATTCTACATTATGCAAGGGGCACACCAAAGGGACTGTGGAAAGTGCCTTAGGAGTCCATGCAATAATAATAACACAATTAATAATTAATAGCTATGCTGGACTGGGCCTTCCAGCATTGCTTTGTTTGAAACTTACCAAATATTTCTGAATAACATAAGTTCAGTTTAACACTCAGTGTAATGTCAGCTGTAAGCTTATTATAATTTGGCTCAAGTTGAAATGGTACTGATAATAAATGTGATGTCAGTCACCCCATCAGTGCTATAGGGAAAAAGTCAATCCGTTTTCTTGGAGATTCTGAAACAGCTGCTGAAATGAGAAAAAAGTGATGTGTGATATATGATACCATACATACCCCTAAGATTCTTCTGAGTTGTTACTGAATTAAGGAAAATCTTAGTGAGAGTCTGAGAAAGTTAATTGGCCAGCTGGGAATCTGTTGAGTTTTTGACCATCTGAAAAGCAGCCGTAGGAGATAGGGCCTTTTGAATTAGTTTCTTTTTTTTCCTGAAACGTGCCTAGGTTTTGAGGGCTTTGCACCTTTAAAGGGGGAAAATAATATATTTTCATATATCTTGCAAAATACCAGCAAATTGCATTCTAACTAATCATTAATCTGGTGCATACTATGTTCCAGTTACTATTGCCAGGATAAAATGACTTGTTTAATCTCTGACTTTGAGTTGCTTGATCTCTTTCTTTTTATTGTGGTTAGTAAAGCTCTTCTTTTTCTTTAGCTAAGTGGCTTAAATTTTACTACTTGCAATGTTTAAAGTCTGTCGTCAGAAATTTGATTTCCAAAGCTGATGCAGAACCCTGCAATCTTCCCCAGTGCATCGGTTGGAAGTCGTGGGGAGATACTGGAGGCTTCAATACTGTTTCTTTCTTGGATTGTGCTTTTAGCATTATGCCAGACAATTCTGTAAGCAGTAAGGAGGATTTATGTTCTACAAATCTGACTCTTGGCTGAGCAGCATTGATTCCTAGGAAAATTTAAATTCTGTTTGATATTTTCCCCACATTTGGGGCATTTATAATGATTTTGCCCTTCCAGAGTCTCCCACATCTTGTACGCTTCTGCTCGTACCACAGGATTTCCCTTGAGAGTGGAAGGGTCACTCTTTTTTAACCTGTGGAATATGAGTCATATAATTTACTACTTGTTTCTGTTTTTTTGCTCAGTCAATTTGGTCTCATTAAATAGTTATAAAACTATTAAGACACACACATGAAGTATAAAATAAAAAATCCTCACATGAATTCTTATTTAAAATCAAAGAAAATCTGTTAGTATTGACTAGCTTAATGGGATCTTGGGTGGTGTGTGTTCCCTCTTATTCTTAGTCTGTGCCCTGTGACTGTAGCTGTCTTAACCATTGCTTTTCTGCCTAATGACTTGTGGAACCTGATTACCAACTTGACCTGGGGTGAAATTGCCAAGATCTTTTATTCCCATTACTGTCCTTACAATAGATAACCTGATAAACTAATTCTCCAGCTCAGAAAAAAGATGTACTCTTCTTTATATATCAGAGAATCCACATTGGAAAGAAAACTCAGAAATGTGCTTTTTTACTCCTACTGCACACAGAATAAGTTATTTTTCTACCAGAAGAAAAGAATAAGAATAATTTGATTTAATTTATTAGAATTTGTAATAAAAACTATGTGTCAGATTCATAAACATAATGGCGATGTGCTGAAATAGCAATAATTAATTTTGAGCAAGATTGTCCCAACTTAAGATCTAAGCAATGTTATTCAGACACAGCTTCAGTGTTTCAGGATCAACGAATATTCATGTTCCCTGTAAAATAAGTGATGACAACAGGAAAGGACAGTCTATGTTTTGGGTTTTTTTTATTACCTTTTTCAGTTGTTTCATCGTAGTAGACTTTACAGTTTTGGCTGGAAGCTTTACTGTGCTTCAAACATTTTGTTTATAGAGATTCATTGGCATCTCTATATGCATCTATTTATACATGGTCGGTTAATATGCAAATAACCTAATCAGGTGTCTAGGAATAGGTAGTAATTTTTCTGATCTCTAAATTCAGTACAATTGAATACAACAAAGACTTTTTCAGTGCCGCTTTCAGCATGTAGGAAGCCTGCTGGCACATGTCACTAAACAGCTGCTAAATTACTGCAATCTCAGGTGACTGCTGTGTGCAGCAGCAACATCCAAGTCAGGATGTGGGTTTGCCAATCACTTGAGTCATGCATTGATGAGGAGGAAATTTAGGTCAGTTCTTTCTTAAACTGGACAGCATCTGTCTTGTTTCATCAGGGCATAAATCTGTAGTGAGGGACTTATGTTGAACCTCACCCCCTTCTGGGTGTAATTTCTTTTACATACTTCAGGAATGAAAAGGAAAAACTTCTATATTACTCAGATCCTTTGGGTTATTTTGACATTTCAGAAATAATTTTATATAGAATATATTTGTGATTTTTATTACTGAAGAGCTGTGGCAAAATTACATTTCCCCATGTATTAAGAGGCTATTTGGAAGTACACAGAATGGAAAGGTATCCCATGCATCAGCCAAATTGGGTTACTTTTTCATTTTCTTCACACCCAGAAAGTACGTTCCTTGTCTCAAAGGGATTTTTATTTGGCAATTCTAGCTGACTGGCACATCATCTATGAGATGGCACTTGGAGAAAAGTAGGGGTTTCACATTGTTTTGAGAAGAATGAAATAAATTTTTCCTCCATATTGTCATTTGAAAAATCTGTCAGAAATTCCAGTCTGCTTTTAACTTTTATATAATTTAAGCCACTTAAGAATGTAGAATGAACTGGAAAAAACACACTAGGTATGTTCAGTTTGTATTATTTTTCTAATAAAATTTCAGAAGTATTTAAGAGAATTAGGCTTTCATCAAGAGTAAAGGAAATTAAGATCCTCCCTTAAGGGAGCTTTTGAAAATGCAGCATAACATCTTTGCAGACTGTGAGAGCCTTAAGGTTTAGATTGATTTTAATAATGGAGAAATAGCACAGGAGACTGAATATTAAGAATTCTGATGAACTGTCAGCAAGAATTATTATATACTACTTTGTAACCTGGTCTAGTGGAAGGTATACCTGCCCATGGCAGGGGGCTTGCAACAAGATAATCATTAATGTACCTTCCAACCTAAAGCATTCTATGTCTATACCTGTTGATTATTGTTACTTCAGATTTGTTGCCTGGAGAAAAACTGTGTTCCTTTCTCTAAGGCCTTTTTTGTTTTGGAAGTGAAACAGGCACCTCTTTGAACAGCAGAATTTATGAAGGTTCGTTTCCTACAGCTCTGCTTCTGTTGATTCTCTGGTACCTAAGTGCATGGCTAATCTAGTTCTACAATGTTTTCTACTCGGAAGACATTAACATAGTCTACCTAAGTGCCTTTTTCACATGAATTTCAGCAACTCAATGATTTTGAGACCTTTATTCTTCTCACCAGTTTTGATTGAAAGTGAGGATGTCAGAGACAGACAGATGCAGGTCCCAAATTTCATTTCTTTGGGAGACTAGACTTAGAAGAGTAGCTAGTATTAATAGAGAGTTTGGAAAGCAGAAGAGTAAGGAATGAAATGGCATGGAGTTACAGCACCAATTATAAAACTTCCAGAGGACCTATGACCTGATACATATTCTGTAGATGAACTGTTTTTTTTGGGTAATATTCTACTTCTATGACTAAACATCTGTGACTTTCCAGTTTTCCTTGGTATATTTATTTTCCGCTGTTACATGAATTTATGTTTGAAAATAATATGGAATATTTCAGCACTGGCTGTCTATTTTACATGGGGAATTTGCCTGAGTAACAGTGACATGGGTTGGTGATTTTCCCATATGTTATCTAGATGAACACTTGTCATGCCAACAAGGATAAATGGAATGCAGCTTAAATTCGTGATATATATATGGTACTCTGGAATAAGTTAAGTAATTTGTCATCTTGTTACCCTGAGAACTGATATTCTGCTACACTTCCATCAAGCAATGAAGTACAAAAATGAAATTATCTTTTGTATCCAATAATTATTTCTTATGTTTTCTAGGCACTTTCTGTTTCTCTTTCAGTTTAATTTTATGGTGGCAAACAACTTGTCAATGATGAGGTTTTTCCTTTTTTTTTTTTTCCCCATGAGAAAATCTCAAAGGGAGATAAGTTCCTTTATTCAGTGTCACTGAAGACTGTTTTCATAATAGTGACAAGGTAGCACAGAGTGAGCGGCTGATGTTTTTGGCTTTAAAAATTACCCATGGTCATATGGCAGTGCTGGAAAACAGTTCAGAGGACCCAAGGAATAAAACAGAGCACTGGGGAGTTCAAAGCATATCAAAGAAGGCATTGATTTGACAAATAAACTGTGTGTAACCCAATGAGGTGGAACTCTGGTGGCCAAGAAAATGTCCAGAATAGCTCCTGGTCTCAAAACATTCTTTCAGTATCAGATGTGAGACTTAGTGCTGAGTGCAACTCCATCTGGCCTGTAGTTTCTTCTTCAAACTAACCAACATAGGTGAAGATACAGAACAGACAGTCAAGGTCATTCTCAAATTTTCTGTATAGGAAAGAGACGTGCACACACAAGTTTATAGTTTGCCTTGGGACTTCATATGCAGAAAGGGTAGAGGTGATCTCACTGGAATGTGTCCTGTTGTGCTGCTTCTAGATTTGCTTTTGATATTGCTATATATATAGTGTTAACTGACTTGCAGAACCACTTTTTATCCCCAGTCAGAGTCACCTACTCATGTAAAAACTAATGACACAAATAATAGACATATTTAAGTAATGCAGTCCATGAGAATGGTAACGCATATGAAAAGTTATGTATCTGGAGGAGGTATGAAATGTAACTAGCTATGGGTCGTGTGTATGCCGTGTGCATCTCAGCTAAGAAGTTTTGTACATATTTAGTCCTTAGAGTGAAAGTGTGACATGATGCCTGGGTGTGGAACATATCTTCATAGTTGTGAAGAATTCCTCGTGGACTCGCGTGTTCCTAACCTCTTACTGGTGGGAATATGTAGAAGTGCTGGAAGAAACTAAAAAGGGTATTTTTTTCAGTGGTATATCTATACAGACAATCTGTATATCAACATAGTCATACCGTTCCCTGTCTATCTGTAAGTTGTACACAGCATTACAACACTGCAGCTTGAAAGAAGAAATAGAAGCAATTCGAGACACCATGGCTTGCTGTTGCAGAATACAGTGGTGATGATGCAGATGGTATTTCAGGTATGCTTAAATAATTCTGAAGTTATTAAATTACTCTTTGAATTAGTTTTACAGTTAAATGTTAGGGATGTTGAATCTTGACAGGAAGGTCTGCATATTGACAGTTCCTGCTGTGGTATAACTAATGATATGAAATCTCTCTTTATGCGTTTCAGGTCTGACTATGTATTCACTTCTAAAAATATCACCTTTAAAAGATTTTCATGTCTGTAGAAGATATTTCTATTTATATAGTACAATGTGGGAACATACATTTACTTACCTAGGGTTTCTACGTAGTTGGAGATTCTGCTGGATGATTGTGTTTATCTTGGTTCTAGTTGGAGGAAGAAATTCACATTGCATTGGTCTGCTGTAGTCATAAGTAGGACATCTGGAATAAATGTTACATGCACTGAGCATTAAATTTTAATTTATTTAATAAAACAGATAGACACCGTTGTGTGCTTTGTTTCATGGATGAATCCTGCTTCTTTCTAAGATAAGGGCAACGTCTTTGAACTTACCGGGATGTTATTGAACACTTTTCTATGTATTGTCCCTGGGTCTCAGTATGTTTGTTTATTATGGATGTCATCACCTTTAAATTGTCAGCAAGTCCATCTAGCAATAAATTAAAACATTTTGTTAGTGTTCTAGATGCAAATAAGGGCCAATGAAATACTCATTACAGATTGGAGATACTGAAGCTTTAAATCATTATCATATAAACTGCCTCATTTTCAACATATTAAAATGAAACTTGTATTTGCTTAGATAAAGGACTTAATATAAATGACCACGAAGAACTTCAGAATAAGAGTCAGGGAAATAATAGAGCACCTCTAAATCCCCTTTCACCTTGTGGATTGAATCTATAGATAGGCAGAATATCAAGGCTTTCCATCACAAAAAAAATATATTCTAAGCTAAACTGTAATATTCAAAAATGTTAATGGATTTTTTTGCCTCCACAAACTTTTCAACAAGCCATAAATGCTAATTTTTGAAAAACTATAGGCAGAGGTAATCATACTGTTATAAAAGTAATTGATGCAGAAAGTACTGGCTTTGGGTTTTTTTTGTTTTGGTTTTTTTTGTTTTGATTTGGTTTGGTTTTTTTTTTGTGAAAAAACTGACATTGATTCCAGTAGAAACCAAATTAATTTCTGAAGATAGTTTTTCATTTCACAGAGAGCTCTTTATAGGTCAGTATCCACCACTAAATCTGACTTGTGCTTGCCAATAGGAAACATTGAAACCAGGAATGGATCTGAAATCATACCGATCTGTTACATCTGCCAGTGGGAAGTAGTGAATGAAATCCTTTTTTTGCTTTACTTCTGCACACAGCTTTTTCTTTCCTTATTAAACTCCCACTACTGAGAACACCAAGTCTTCTTACCTTCCTTCTATTTTGTCCCTGTCCCTTGGAAGAGGTAAGTGAGCTAGAGGCTGGGCAGGCATTTTACTGTCAGCAAGGGTCAACACACCACACCTGGTTTCAAGACTGTTCTGCCAGGATTGTTAGTTTATTTTTTTCAGTGAGTGTTTTAATGTAAAATGTACACATTATTCTGATTAAGGGCTATAACCAGGACACCTGCAGTTGCCCTTTCTGGTGAGACTCATGGACATCAGTCTATGGAGTTGTTCTCTATCTTGTGAAAAGAAAAAAAAACCAACAACAAACAAACCAAAATATGCACCTGATTCTTCTTTAGGAAGGAGAGTAAGGGGTTGTCTGCTTGCTGAAAAACCATGAAAAGCATCTGACTGAAATTGATATTGGGATGTGATTCTGGCAATGGGCCCCTTTGTGTGCTGCCCATGTTGACGGGGTTGCAATCACAATGAGAAAAACTTACCTACACAGTTGCAGATAAGCAGGCACTTCTTTATTTGCAGCGCTGGGGAACACAGAGGGTAGTCCCTCAAAGGTGTGTTCCATCGTCCGTACATTTTCACAGTCCTTTTATACAATTTTAACAAAACAAATCGTATGAACATGCATATGCATAAGATGATTACATAAGAGGATTATATTCTTTTACCTATCACCTTGATTGATTTCCCATTGAATTTACCTCTGTATTTTTGTCAAAGAAAGGCTTTCAGTCCACCAGTCCATTCCCATGAGAAAGCTTTGGTCCACCTCCACTCTCAAGGAAGTTTCGGTCCAAGTTTCGGTCCATTCTTATGGTGGTCCCAATACAGTTGTTACCCCTCCTTTCCATTCTATTATTTAATACTCCCTTCGGACGTGGTTTGTGCTTTTTCTCAATGCTTATACATCTTGCTTAATTCTGCAGTTTGAACAAATACCTATTCTAACTTACATAACCTATTCTAACTTACCTAATTATCAGCTCCCCCCCCTTTGCTTGGTCAAAGTGCTCTCTCTTTTTTAGAAAGTCTTTTTTTTTTTTTTTTTTTTTTTTTTTTTTTTTTTAGCTCTACTGCTGAAGCAATCACCCACCCTAACAAACTGGTCAGAATTCCCCAACCGGCCAAAATTTTCTTAAAACACCCAGGGGTTTGTGTATCATCCAGCAAAGCTCAGGCTTAATGAGAGATGCAGCAAGCACATTTCCTTTGCAGTTTCTCTTGAGGCAAAACGGCAGTCCATGCTGATGCCAGAAGGAAATAGTCTATCCTTTCTGAGTTTCAACTGGAGAGCTTCTTTTCCTGATTAAGGTAAAAAAGAAATAAAAATTCTTTTATAGATAAATCATTCAAAAGGTTCAGGAATTTAGGGAGCAACATAATTGCTTTGCAATAAACATAAAAGTTTTGGGGAATTATTTTTGTCTTCAATTACTGAAATGTATCATTCAAGAATAGTCATATCTGTATTAGCAGCCCTATAACAGATGAGAAATTCAAAGAGGATAAATAACAGATTTACCTGCTTTAATTTAACTTTAGAAAAAAATAATTATTGTCTCACTTTGAATCTACTGTAAATAAGATTTTCTTATAACTTTTCAATTTCTATTATATTTTGACTCCTCTGTTTCCAAAATATTCTGATTATCTTAGATGTTATTTTTTCACTTTAGTGACATTCCCATGAAAAGAAAATGCTAATACAAAGAGGCAGATATTATTCTTAGTTATTCCTCTCAGTCAAGGGTACTTATCAAACATTAATAATAGATTTTTGCATCTTGACTAAGCAGTCATTAGGCAAAAATGAATGTATCCAAGAGACATATATGCAATGCTAATTGACAACTGTGTACACAAAGAGCTGCCATTTATTTTATTACAGTCAAACATAACCTTTGTAAATGTCAACTCTGTGTTCTGTTGACCAGCATTTTAATTTAGACATATTGTTCTTCCTTTTTAAGTGATTATCATTTTATTCCCGTCCAACACATGGTTCATTTATATTAGTTGCCATTGCATATTTCATGATTGTTTTGAAAGTAACAATCAAATTATGATTATCTTATAGGGCAAATTATGAAACAAAGAAAATGGAAAATTCTCTGATTTTTTTTCGAGTTGAGGTGGTGGTTTATGGTGGTTAAGGTCACAGAGCATTCAACATTTGCAGTATTTATTTAGAGAGTCCAAAATAAATCTTACAATGAAGAAATAATTGTGATAATTCCAAATTGCCATAACAACAAAGAAGTAGTGTACAAAGATGAACAAAGTGGGCATTCCAAGCCCAAACTAGTGTTTTCGAAGCCTGATTCAGTAAAGGTAAGAGATGTGAATGGCTCCATGTTGCCTAGAATGGTCAGGGCCTCACGGAACCTTAACGAGTCCTTTCTTAATACGGAAGGAAACCTCATGACAAGTCTCTCACCTGGTAAATTGAGACCCAGGTGGAGGATATGGATTACAGCTGTTAATTGTGGTTTCTTGATCTGAAATCACTTGTTGGAAAATTTGGCAGGGCAAAAAATGTAAATTTATCTTACACCACTTAAAGACCATTTACAGCTCTATACTAGTAAGTTCCATTCTTGCTCTTACTGTAGTGTGCCATTTATTTTTTCCCAGGGAAGGGGCAGCTGGCAGAAATATATGTAAGTTGCTTCCCCTTTTCAAGGACAGACTGTGTATTAAGTGCTTTTGTGCAATGCAATACAAGCTCACATGGAAATGGAAGCCCTCCAGTATTTTACAGGTTGTCAGGCAAAATGCCATTTGTTGTCGTACTGAATTGTCATTGCATTTGAAGAGAACTTACGATTTGTTTTTTAAGGACATATAGGAAAAACTACTACTGATTTACTTCTGAGTATTTGATGAAGTCTGGTTGAAATTTTAACTAGAAAAGTTGTAACTATTGTGTAACCAGAGGACTCAAATTCAACATCATTGAAGGAGCCAGAAGACCTTCTGAAATACGTTAACATTTAACCTAACAAGAAAGCAAATTACCAAGCTTGCATGTTGTTCACTATTCAACAGGATATAGTGAACAAGAGAAGGTACAGAGGGTAACTCTTAAGTTCAATTAACTCACTCAGTTAACTCCTGAAGAATGTTGTGAAGGGTCTAAAACTAACTACGTTAAAAAAAAACCCCTCTTAAGTAAACTTGTAACACTAAGGTATATTAAAATCTATTAACAGGATGATGTGCAGATGATCTCTAATTTATTAAGTCTCTAAACTGTCAGCTGCCAAAAGCTGGCAATGAGAACTGGGAGAAGCATTTTTATTCTTTATCTAAGCATAAAATGTTAGTCATGCTTGGAGAAAGGTCACAGGGTTAAAGGGACCATTGGAAAGGTTATGCTGGTGCTTTAAATTGCAGATGTTCTACTGGAAAATTCAAGTCATAATTTTGTTGTGGAGACAGCTAAAAACGTTAAAAAAATAAATTATAAGAAAAATCTTAGAAAAAAATAAAAGGCTAATGATTTTTTCTTGCTATTACTGAGCATTTTTTTATAAGTATAGTTTTCAATAATAAATGGTAGACCTTCCAGTGAGGCAACAATATTTGTTTTATGCATTACATTATTTACAGCTGAATATACTAAATATTTCAAGACATTGTTTCTAAAAGTTTCTAAGTAACATTACTCTGTGTGGCTTGCTACTTGGTGATATAAAATGCTAAATAATTTAAGGGACAGGATTTTGAAAAGTATATATATTTAATAGCCTATCTTTAAGCACTCCTCTCTTGATTGATATCAGGAGTCATAAAGGTGTTGGAAATATTATTTTCAGAAGTTCTAACAAAGGAAAGTGACCACAGATGAGACCTTTTTTAAAAGCTAAAAACAAAATTATTTTTTTTCTCCTCTGTGATTATTTCTCACACATGGAACACATCCACCCACACAACTACCGTGCCCCATTCAATCAGACTATTTCTTCTAGCAGTTTAGCAAGAAAAGAGATAATACAGGGGTTTATTTCTATTTAAAATTGTTGAAATGTTGCTCAGTTACTGTAGAACTCAACTTTATTTAAGAATTTAAATACACAGGAGACAAATTTTGTGTGGATGGATGGCAAATCATACTAAAACTTTTTTGTTGCTCAATTTCGCAAATAGCTGCCTGGTTTGCATAATCAGAACCATTTTTTAAATGTGAACAGTAAATGGAGACCTTCAAATCTGAATTCAACATTTACATTATTATGACTTACTCTAGATAATAAAAGTTGGAGAAAATGGGAGCATAGAAAATGCAGTTGTGTTCTGAAAGGAATACCCTTGCAGCCATGGCAGTGTAAGTATATAAGAGAGAGAAAGTGTATACAGAGAGATAATACCATACAGTAATTTAAATTCTAATACCTTTTGTCAGACCATATGATATCACTGAAGGTGGTGTTAAGGAATGAAATAAAGCCAGCCTGCCTGCTCTTGGCTTTATCTGCTACCAGGTCTGAAAAGAGGTCATAAAGTGCATCCTAAATACTGCTTAGACATATTGTTTCTTTTGTTAGCCTACCTCACATTAATTGATATGAATTTTTTCAGGCAAATCAATTCCAAAGCTTCTATGAGTGATGTACAACTGCTTATTATAATTCCTTGAATAAGTACTATAACTTCCTTTAATGTAATAGTATAGTGGTTATGTAGTTTCTGTGTGATTGTGGAGTGTGGCAAGTAATTGACTGTATTTTCCATTAATATTTCTGAAACCAAGAGATGAGAAAGACTGTTCTTCATAAGAACAGTAACTGTACAGGTCAAGACACTTATTTCATAAAGACAGGTGTGCTTCACCTTACACAGGTCAGTAACCTCATATTAAGCACAGGGGTGAGGTCTTATAGGATGCCAGTGACTGAAGTATGTGGGTGAAAACCTTCTATCCTTGTGCTTGCAACTCAGCCTTTAACTGCCAGCCTCTTGCTACTCTGGTCATAGCTTTTTCTAACTGTAGATTGGGACCATGAAGAGATCAAAAATCTAATTTTCTGTCTGACCTTGCTTGAGTACAGGTTCCCAGAGGTGAAAGGCAGCTGCGATTACCCACTGTAAAACTTAACCTCCCATATTGCTTCCACTGCTAGTGAACACTTCACTGTTAAATCATAAACTTCTGTGATGAGGTCTGGTTCCACACACACTCTCGCCTACCTCTCCCAAAACCAAACTAAAAAACCACCCACCGCCCCAACCACAAGAACTGTAAGAGATTTTCTTCTAAGGAAAGTTGTTCTATTTTATATGAGACTGGAGTTTTAATAAGTAGTGCTTTCAATGAATTGTGCTGAACACAACTAAGAAAGATAACATTTATTATTTTTAAGTGCTGGTCCCATTCTTCTAGTGGATATTCAGGTGAAGAGTTTTTGAATTGCAACTAGTTTGTGTTGTATTGTGAATGTTAACTATTATTTGGTTACTTAATTGGTTAATTATTAAAAGCATGCGAAAATGCTACAGTTAATTTCTGGACTAGTTATTTGTAGAATCACGGAAT
>NW_010172608.1:0-5853 GCF_000695765.1 Mesitornis unicolor
GGGGCTCCGCCCGCCCGGCCCGTCTCGTCTCGTCTCGTCTGTGCCCCGCTGCAGCCTCGGCCGGGCTGTCAGGGCGGAAGAGGGAACGCAGGCCTGGTAGATCCCTAGGCCGCGCTGACAGCAGTAACCTAGGTGCATTCAGGACATGTCCCTTGGTCTTCAGGCATATTTCCACAGTGATTAAATGCACCCATTGTTTACTGTTTATTTCCTGTACTACCAGCCAAAATACTGCCCCCGAAACAGTGAGTTCTGCTGCTGAAGCCCTGTGCGTTGATCCTGAAAGTGAGGAACTGAGTGAACTAAGATGATTTATGAGGTCCACTACTTCAGGCTTTGTTGATATGCTACCAGGGAAAAGGGGAGAAAGGCATGGGGAAGGAAGAGAAGAAAGTGGAAAGGAGGTACAGGAAATGAGCAGGATTGTATGGTGTGAGGAGATAACAGATCATTAGAAGGCAGTAGCAGTGATTTGCTTCCAAACAGGACGTCTGCTGTGTTTCCTGTAATACCAAATATAAACAAAAATATCCAAACTAAAACCTTCTTACAGTGCATCCAACAAAACAGTAAGAGAAGATGCTTCTTGGCCCACCTTTGGCAAGAAAGGTTTGCTGCTGATCCAGTGCAGTATTCCCAAACCAATAAAGAGCTAGAAGACATCTCTATGGTGTCAGGAACTCAATCATTTATGGTGTCATATTTCTTTGGCTAATCATCAGGCAGGGGAAAAAACCCTTCAAAGGAAAAATGTGAAACAAGAATAAATGAGTATAAACTTGCTATACATTAATACTGCTTGGAAACAGAAGACTTCTAACCATAAAAGGATTATATTTCTTTCAGGGGTTTGCCTTGCTTGCTTGTCTGCACAAGACAAACCTCAGCTTAAGAGTCTTCCTGAGCACATGATTTTTTTCTATCCAGTCTTCCCATTTCCATTACTCACTTTTGGTCTAGTTTTTACATACTTGTTCTGGCTGATAAAATTAATCAGCAGCTGACCTCAGCCTTCTACAGCTCAATCTAATCTGTGGAGAAGTTCAACAAAGACAAATGTAAGGTCTTGCACCTGGGAAAACCTAATCCAGGAGTGCAGCACAGGCTGGGACCAACCCAGCTGTGGAGCAGCTCTGTGGAAAGGGACCTGGGGGTCCTGGTGGACAATGAGCTCAATATGAGCTGACAGTGAGCTGGTGTGGCAAAGAAAGCCAACAGGACGCTGGGTTGCATCAACAAGGGCATCACCAGCAGAGACAAAGGCGGCCTTATCCCACTCTACTCGGTGCTTGTCAGGCCACACCTGAAATACTGTGTTCAGTTTTGGTCCCGACTATATAAAAACCATGCGGACCGGGCAGAGAGGGTCCAGAGAAGGGCCACAGAGATGAACAAAGGACTGGGAAGCCTGCCATGAGGAAAGGCTGCGAGAACTGGGTTTGTTCAGCCTTGACAAAAGAAGGCTTAGGGGAGACCCTGTCACCATGTTCCAGTATTTCAAGGGTGGCTTCAAAGGAGATGCAGACTCAGGAGTCACATAGAAAAGACAAGGAGTAATGGGTACAAGTTACTCCTGGGGAGATTTAAATTTGACACAAGAGGAAAATTGTTCACAGTGAGAACAATCAGCCACTGCAACAATCTCCCCAGGGAAGTGGTGGATTCCTCAACATCGGACACTTTTAAGGTTCAGCTGGCTGGGGTGCTGAGCCATCTTGTCTAGGCTGTGCTTTTGCCAAGGTTGGACCAGATGATCCCTGAGGTCCCTTCCAACCTGGTCCTCTATGATCCTATGAAGATGGTTGTTGGTGTGAGTTTGTCTGTTGTTGCTTTTTTCTCCTGTATAAAGGGGCCTGCCAAAATAAAACCAGTCATTAAAAAAAAAGAAATTATTTAAAAAATTATGTCACTATCAGGATCTAAGATTACAAAAAATGAATACTTTAAATTGCACCTTCTTTTTACCATTTCTGCCAGCCCAATCAAGTTTATGTCTTTCTTAGCTTTCCTGTATCTCATAAGCTAGGCACATCAGTACCTAACAAGAATATGATTAAAGTCTCACAGGAAGCTTCTGAGATCAGGGAGGAAGAATGAACGAAGCTGTTGAAGAACCCACTTTTCTGCCCATGCCATCCCCATACATGAGTGAGAAAAGCTCTAAATTTAGCATGTCTCTGAGGTGTTCAGTTGCCACTGCTTTCCAGGACATTTGCTGGAGACTCCTAGAGCACACCACGGTCTCAGTCCATTCCTTCCTTGTGGTGGGAGGAGAAGCCACTCCAGCAAGGAGCTGGGTGGTCCATATGACCAGTAGTGAAAATTAGCAGATTTGTCTATTATAACCCAGGGCTGGCTCTGTGACCGAGCCAGAAATAGAACCTCGCACTCCCACTCTTGTGACTTAGTCACAAGCCTGCTTTTCTGCACTAAGAGCAATTCACAGTGCCAGCTGGCTCAGTTGGTTGTAAAGCAGACTTTATAGAAAGGAAGCAACCAAGAAACTTCTTCAATTTCTGTGTCGATAACAAAAAGCTCATGCTGGGATTAATGCCATCAATATGCATTCTAAGTATAGCCCAGAAATGTTATAAAACAGAATTATACTAAGAATGATTGTGTATTCTGGACTTTCTGTTTATACATTTCCTTTTTTTCATCATGTATATGTATACAGTAAACATGTTTAATTAATTTAATTAATTAAATTACATGGTTATGGTATTTCCTCTGGCTGGACAGCTTATGTATTGGAAAACTTAAGTGTTGGACTAAGAACTTTTTCAAAATATTTCTGAGATAACCTTGTTGTAGATTAAACCCATCATCATACAGGCTGATGAGAAAGTCCTGACAGGGAAGTTAAGCATGTTAAAAAACCAAACGGGACAAAAACACTACTGAGCACATTTTGGCATTAACTTGAAGAAGTTTAAGTTCAACATGTTTTCTGTGCAGCCAGCCAGTCGATGGCAGTGTTCAACCCAGCGTTCAGTTGTGTCTGGCTGGAAGCTTCTCACTCACTGTTTCTCACTCAGGCACTGATCACATCAGTATCTAAGGAAAGAACATGTCACCAGTCTACAAATTATTTTCACCAGTCAGACCTGCAGTGACAGCTATCTGCAATAAGCAAGGTTGAATGATTATTTCTGAAACAAAACGATGCCAGTTTCCTACGGTCTCTTGGAACAGGTCTTGGTGTTCCGTTTCAAAATTAAATACAGGAGGGAGGTTTGATCTTTCCTGCAGCCTGTACAACCTAAAGGCAGGGAGATATCTCATCTCAATATGAAATGGTATCTTAGCTTTTAAATTACTTGAGCAGTATGTAATATCCAGACATAATTCCTGGAATGATGTTTCCAAGCCAGAAGCAGAACCATAGACAAGATTCTTACTTGTACGCACTTAAACATGCTTCATGCCCAAAGCTTCTTCCAACCATCTTCCTCCCCAGCCTATTCCTGAAGTTAATGTAATAAATAAATAAACAAAACTCTGCAGTCCTTCGCACCGGTTTTGCCTAAACTGACTTTTGAAGACATCACATGACTTGTGCAGGCTTTCACCTTTTCCAGGGTCTGCATAATCTAGGTAGGTAACAGATGGGAAAAAGCCTGGAAAACTGCAGGTTGCAGAGATAAGTGTAGCTCTTCTGCAGGAGGGAGATGTGGGATAGTTATGCCCCTCAAGATCTCTTTCTAATGTCTCAGACATTGCATCTTTTGCATAAAATGAGATAGCTAATACTGGCTCAAAACTGTATCTGTAAAACATCTCCGTATTTTCTTATTGCCTCTAGAAACATCAAATCCACTTCTGAAGCAAGGTGGTCACTCTCCCATATTTTTTGTAGAAAAAACCAGTAGTTTCATTATTCACCGAGTAAAAATAAATTCCTTCATCCAATGTGTAAAATTTAATCATCCTTTTACCAGCTTTGGATGTGGCATTTTTAATTAACACGACATTACACTTCCTTTCAACATGAGAACACTGACAGTGATGTTCTTAATATCCGTTTTCCCTGCCTCCTTTGCCAGAGGAAATACAATTTACTGTTCATTCCCACAGTAACTCACCGTACTGCTGCAGCAACGTGCGCGGTCCTAGCAGGCAGGATGTACTGCAACTGCAAAAGATCACAGTTGCCAGTAGTTTGCTCCCTGAAATAGAGAATATAAAATAGACTGCATTTACATATAATTTGCTTAAATGCAGGTAAAAAACTGTGGGGTTTTTCTGCAACCAGGAGGCACAGTACGACTTTGTTACTTATTTGTGACAGTTAGTACCTCTAGTAGCAGAGGTGCTAAGAGAAAATTAAACCAAAAGCCTCAAAACCATTGTGCTGGTGACAAGAAAATTATAGATATTTGTGGCAGAGTTTAGCAGAGCTCAACATAAAAGAAAATTTAAACTCTATTCCTTGTTTGTAATTTCATTGTTATAAAATAATTGCCAATGAAATTAGAAAATGGAAATGTACTTTTTGTATAATCCCTCTCCTAATAGGAAAAACAAAATATTAAGAGCGTTGTCTCCTAAATTAGTAGGTGTATATCTTCTTATCTCTGCATGCCACCCTCAGATGTCGAAAGAAATAGCTTTGTATGGCTATATTAAACTCTTAATTTACAAGATAAAACATTAAAGTTTCTCAACTTACTGCATCTTTGGAAAAGTGGCAGGCATGGAGTAAATGAATCTAATGCCCCTGCTGCTGCAAACTGATCTCACATTCCAGTTTGCCTGTTTGGGTTTGGAAAAACATACATAGAAAGGAAAAAAAACATGTAACTGAGAGACAGCACCTTTGAAATTTGACTTTTTGTACTATTGAAACACAATTTTGTCTTTTAAGATAAACACAAACAAATGTCAGTGTATAATAGACTCCTAGAAAACCTTCCTAATGCAAGGAGAACCAACAACTGTGGAGAAGGCAACCGGATGGAAAAAAATGTTTGTAGGTAAAGGTAGTATCTTCATCATATCAACTTGTACAGTGAGAAAATGCAGATGTGCTTTTTGGCAAACAGAGTTGTAACATAAACAAACTCCCACGCTAAATACACCTGTAACCATTGTCCTCTGGTTGTAACGGCATACATGGCAATTAGACTATCTGAGAAGAGACACACTGGGTACACGCCTCTGCCTGCAGCCTTGAGCACGTCCCATGACCATCGTGGTTACAGCTCTGTTACAAGGGGAGAAATAAGGTGTCTGTTAAGATAGGGAGAAAGGATAGAAAATGTACCATGTTTTACAGTTGCGTTTGGAAGATTGCAAGAGACAAAAAATCACACTGAAAACTGAGGGACTATTTCAGTGAATGACTGCCCTAAATTTAATTCCCTTGGGGACCTTAAAGGAAGAACAACCAAGTGCTGGAAAATGTGGACTGTACCTTCATCATCATGCTGGAGAGGTGCTGACACCCTTGGCAGCTGCTCCGCCGCGGGCAGCTGACTGCCGTACAGTACTAAGAGACACAGGCACTGCGTTTCCACCGGTTGAACTCATACAAGCTAGTGCTAAAAACAGAGAAAAGCTGGTACTAATCCTCACGCACCCACCAGTCAGACGAAGCAGTGCTGGGTGAGCTACCATTGCTACCGGACAAACATGGTATGGCATCACACCCTCGTAACTAGGCCTTCGCACCTAAGCGAGGCAATTGCCGAGGAAGTAACTCTCTCTCTTTGGGTTTTGATTTTAGTACAATGCACGTACACAATGACCACAGGGCGAAGACGCCCGGCAGCAGGCAGGCACTGCCCGAGGACAGGCGTGCAGGGTGGTCACGGGCCTCTGCCGTGTGGGCCCTCAAGGACAAAAAGCAGG
>NW_010172609.1:0-3141 GCF_000695765.1 Mesitornis unicolor
TATCTTGAAAATTGAGCCATGCCCCACGTTGCACACCAATTTATCCTGTCTCTGTTTAAGGCTCAGAGAGCAGGATTCTCTCTCTATTGTCCCCTACCCTCCCAGGGGGAGGATTAAAAAAAGAAGGGAACAGAGAAAAAGATGCTTCGGACAAGGTTGGAAGTTAAGACTGTAACAAGTTTAATGAAAAACAACAGGGGAAAGGAAAAGGAAATTAATAAGGGACAAAGGATACTTAACTATATACAAAACCTGATCCCAGTAGTCCTGAGTGGAAGTGTCCAAGCAGTGCCTCGTGGCCACTGCGACTGCTGTGACTCGTCACCAGGGACCGCAGGGGTGCCGGGAGCGGGTGGTGGTGGATGCTGCCGCGCACGTGGAGCTAGGCCCAGGCGTCCCGAGATGTGACAGGAAGCAGCCCAGGAAAGCCAGGAAGCGCCCACAAAAACCTCGGTTTTTTATAGACTGTGGCCGGCAAGGGAAGGGAATAGTACTGATCTTGGACCACCCAGGGTCCTACAGATACCACCTGTCCTTCCCATTTCAGGCTGTTAACCCTTAAACCATAACAAAGACTGATAGAACATTCTTTTTCTATTTTTGACAGACTGAAAGCAGATTAGAAAAAAAGGAATAAACACAATTATTTGTTTAAGAAACATCACAAAAACCTGTTAGCAGAAGCAAATATGAAAAATCAACTGTAGCTGAGTTAACTACCTTAAAACTCCAAGGCCAGAGGCAGCCAGCGAAGGTCGTGCCTTTATACCAATTTGCTGGACCTGTTCCTCAGCCAAAGGAATTTTTAGTTCAGTTGCCCCTGGTAGTCATCTCTGAAAGTTTTGCAAAGCACTACAATTCAAAACCACAGCTTTGCCTTGCTCATTGACATAATTTGACTTTTTAATGTAGCACAAATCTTTTAAAAAATTTCATATCAAAATTATGAGTTCTGCAAGTATTTCTTCTCAGCTCTCAGTTATCCTCCTGTTTTCCTCAACAAAACCAGCTGCTGGAATGTGAATACATTAGAAATAACTGAACTAATAAGCACGATAATACAGATTTTATTTTTTTTTGTTAAGGCCAGAAAGCACCATGTTACCTAATTTCCTTGCATGAGGGGCTGCTGTGTGAACTTCCCTGCTTAGTTAACAGATAGTAATTTAGCAGTGATGAGTAATACTTAATATGTCACTATTAGCATTCAGTTCATTGAAGTGTGAAAGGAGAAAGTATCCTATAAAAGCATTGGCTGGAATAGTGGTGGTGTTGAGGGAGAATGAGTGCAGGGAGGATAAATGCAGAGGTATATGTCTTTACAGAGAGAATATGATGACATGATTGATGTAACTCCCCTCTGGAGTTTGGGCTCACCCTTTAAAAATTTGAGACACTTGTCTAGACTGTAAAATACATCACCAGTAAAGTTTATCAGGGCCATGACTGAATTCTGCCATCAAACAGCACTGATATTTGTTGTTAGGTCTAAGGGCATTTTACAGTTCTCTGCTTTAACATTTACCCAGCTGAACATCTATATTACTAAACTCTATTGTGTATCCAGGTGAAACTAAGAATCACATGCCCATTTCTTTGGGCAGGTGAAATCCCAGTGAACCATTTTTGTCCTTAAGACAACATTCCCTTGACGATCAGTCAAGAAACTTGCCAAAACATTATTACTTTGCAAGTCCCTCTGAGCTAGCCAAGTGACTTAGTGTGCATGCGTGTATATTTAAAAAAAAATAAATCTCCAAAATTAAACAATGTTATGGTTGATCCATGTTACCACAGATGTCTGTCTAGTCTTCAAAGTGAGAAAGGTCTGCTTATAAACCTGTTTCTTTATATGTAACTATGAAATTATCAGTTTTGCCCTTGAAAGTTACAGTGGTTACTCTCATGGTATTTGAGATGGTAGAACATAGCACCTTTCATTACAGCTTTTATTTCTGGAGGGCTGGGAAAATTTTTTTTCAGGAGCTGCAGTCTGGAGGACTGCTTAGAAAGGTAATATTTCCAGTGCATATTAGAATTATAATGGACAAAATCCATAGCTGTACTTTCCACTTCTCAATGCTTGCCCATTGTTATTTTCATTGCTCAGTATTTAATTAACAGATGTAATTAGTTGGTACATCTTACACATACTGATTCTTAATAAATGTCTCTGGCAATGAGATAACATACTGACGACTAAAGATAAAAGGTTTTAAAGAGAGTAGCTGGGGGTTTTTATGTTTCCATCCCCTCCATTAAACCCATTTGTCTTTTTTTCTTTCCCTTCTTTTCAGCTCTCTTTTTGTATTCTGCCCAGAAGAATTCGAATAATGGTACAGAGTTATAGTTAATAATAATAATATTCTTAACAGAAAGTAAATTTTAAAGCAAATTTAATTTTAAATTGCTACAATAATAAAGAGTATATCATAATCTACAATGTAGCTACATTTAATTAGCGTGCAATAGGCTTTTACAGCATTAAAGATGCTAATGAAAAAACATCATTTGAGAAACTTTAAAGAAACAAAAAAAAACCTATCTAAGCCATATTTTACAGGAGAGGTTGACCTAATTTGGAGACACTTTTACCACTTCGTCCTTGGGGGAGTACGGAAGACATACATGGAAACATTTTATTATTGTGTAATAATAGCCACATTCAAATTTTTGACATGAAACAACACAAATCTGAATAAAAGAAAAGGAGGATTTTGCTTAACTTAGTGAGCTTAAGGTAGATCAAGGGTTAAGTTTGATGAAATCAGTATGAAATATGCTGGCAGTTCTTGCTTGAAAATGCTACCAGAGCAATTAGGATTTTGACTAGGAAATAGCTGGGTGGATTCTGTTGACAAACTGAGATTGGTAGTTCATCAAAAGCAGAGCGGATGCTTTTAAAAAGGCAAAAGATCAAGGGTAGAAGTCATCAGTCCTGTTATTGTAACCATGGAAGTACTCAAGCATACAGAAAAAGTGATTTGAACACATCTGTTTTAGGAATTTTTTCTTTATGTGAGTCATAGTCCAGAAAACAAGGGAATTTTTTTTTCCTCTGCAATACCTTTGAAGACAACAGTTCAGAATGAATTTAGAAATCCAAAAGTTAGAAGATATTTTTAATGGCATTGTAGGGAA
>NW_010172609.1:3172-3808 GCF_000695765.1 Mesitornis unicolor
TAAACACAATTTAAAAACATTTCACTGACTTACTGAATACTTATAAACTGGATCACTTTGTGCAAATCTCATGCTTCACTGTGCCTTAACCCACAGAAAAGTATCTCTGTGTAGTTAATTGGTAATTATTACTGTCTTTCTCCTGTATACAGAGAGTTAATTTACAGGGAAACATTACTTTTTTTGCCCTTTCACTTATCCTTCCAAATGTTGCACGACACTTGCTTAACCCAATGTTATCCCTGCATCCATAACCCATATTGCTCTTTAGAAACTCATCTGAGGTGATAAGAATATTGAAAAATGTTACAGAAAGGTAGAATACTTCCCATAGGATGAATATTTCAATGCTTTAATACACCTGAAAAAAACAGAAGCCTCCTGATAAGGTAGAATATACTTTATTGCTACTTTATGTAAAGCCTTCAACAGTTTAGGCCAAAGTACATAGCTGGCAATGACAGTGTTCTTTGATCAAAGGGAAGATTCTAATTCTATATGAACATGTTCATCTTACTGCGCTCACACGCATGTGCAGGAAAACCAGGCAATCAGGCCCAGCCAGCATGGGTTCATGAAAGGTAGGTCCTGCTTGACCAACCTGATCTCCTTCTATGACCAGGTGACCCTCCTAGT
>NW_010172609.1:3897-12061 GCF_000695765.1 Mesitornis unicolor
TTTCCCACAGCATTCTCCTAGAGAAGCTGGCAGCTCATGGTTTGGACTGGCTGGACAGCTGAACACAGAGATTTGTGATGAATGGAGTTAAACCCAGTTGGTGGATTGTCACAAGTGGTGTTCCCCAGGGCTCAGGTTTAGGGCCAGTCTTGTTTAATATCTTTACCAATGATCTGGATGAGGGGATTGAGTGGTCCCTCAGCAAGTTTACAGACAACACCAAATTGGCGGTGAGTGTTGATCTACTGGAGGGTAGGAACGCTCTGCAGAGGGACCAGGAAAGGCTAGATCAATGGGGCGAGGTCAATTGCATGAGGTCAAGTGTCAAGTCCTGCACTTGGGTTACAAAAACCCATGCAACACTACAAGTTTGAGGAGGAACGGCTGGAGAGCTGCCCAGAGGAGAAGGACCTGGGAGTGCTGGTTGACAGCCAGCTGAACATGAGCCAACAGTGGGCCCAGGTGGCCAAGAAGGCCAGCAGCATCTTGGCTTGTATCAGAAATATTGTGGTGAGTAGGGAAGCAACTGTGCCCCTGTACTCAGCACTGGTGAGGTTGGAACTTTAATACTATGTTCAGTTTTGAGCTCGTCACTACAAGGACATTGAGCTCCTGGAGCATGTCCAGAGAAGGGCAATGAAGCTGGTGAAGGGTCTGGGGAACAAGCCTTGTGAGGAGCAGCTGAGGAAACTCGGATAGTTTAATCTGGAGAAAAGGAGGTTCAGGAAAGAACTTATCACTCTCTACAACTACCTGAAAGGAGGTTGTAGTGAGGTGGGTTTTGATCTCTTCTTCCATGTAACTAGCAATAGGATGAGAAGAAATGACCTCAAGTTGTGGCAGGGGAAGGTTAGATTGGATGTTAGGAAAAAAAATATTTACTGAAAGAGCAGCCAATCATTGGAACAGGCTGCCTGGGGAAGTGGTGAAGTCACCATTCCTGGAGGTGTTCAAGAAGCATCTGGACGTGGCACTTTAGGACATGGTTTAGTTAGCATGGTGGTGTTAGGTTGACAGTTGAACTTGATGATCTTAGAGGTCTTTTCTAACCTTAATAATTCTATGATTCTACAATTCTATATAACATTTTCCTCAGCTGATTGATTGTAGGAGAAAATTGTTGTAGACTTCGTTACCATTCAGTTCCTTTGCAAAATCTTTTCTTTTTTTTTAACTAATTGAAATGTAATCTTTTTGCAATTATTATTGTTTCAGTAGTGATGGTCATCCTGTTGAGAAACTGTGTCAACAATCCAGAGACCTTGGTTCTATGACTGACATGCTCTGTGGCTTTGGAAAATTACTTTTAGTCAGTGTTTCCAAAGTATCTACATCCCTTCCCCAAAGTCAATGGAAATTCAGATTCCTAAAGGACTTAGATACTATTGTACCTAATTGCTGTGGTAATTTTGTTCATAATATTTTCTTTATTCTGAGAATAAAATAATATTAGAACACTAAAATTAGAAAGTTTCTTTCAAAAATTTTGGGATATTTAAGTTGATTGAAATAAATGTTATAGAAGCCCTGATATATGAAAGCAACTTTAGCAATATTTGGATCCATTAGTGAATAACTAGAAGTGAGAGTACTATTGTCAGCATCTTCTAACTTTGGAAAAGTTGTTTTATTGTAGCACACCATGAACTACCGTGTGTTAGCAAGTAGTTTGCATAGTTGGTAGTAGTGTGAATTGCTACATATGGTATTACTAATGTTAATAAACTTTACAAGACAGGAATAGATAAAAGTAAGTGTTTGATTTGGATCCTAGGAAATAAACTCAAATATAAACATGGGGCACGCTATATGAAAAGGATCAAAGGGAGATGGAAAGCTCTCTGACATGTCTGGCCAAGGGAGCTGTGAGTTTGCTAGATCTTGCTTTTTTCACTACCCCCTTGTGCTTATTCTCAGCGGATGAATGCCTGCCACTGAATTAAGCACACACATCCTGTGGCACTAGAGGATGTTCTCTGCTAACCTCTTTCCCAGAGGAATTTTACTTTAAAGGAAAGTTGGCAGGTAGAGAAGCTGTTCTTCCTTGCCCTCACAGACTAGAAAAATGACAGAGTGCCTTATGTCTCCAGACTACAATATTTTACCCTGAAGAAATTCAGGTACTGTGGAAATGGCCACCTGATTAAGATCATGAAATATGCATGGTCATAATACATATGTTTACAAATACCAACTATAACTTCTTGAGATTCTATAGCACCTCTTATTTCTGTTCTTAAAAAAGTGGAAAAATTAATGAAATTTAGAGTTCATTATACTGGAACAAGTAGTAATAATCTATGCAGCACAGCAATGCTTCAAGAGGAGCATGTATTGCAAATTTCTGGGTTAAAAGGAAGATTTTCATTCTTGGACAAGCACAGATCAGTGTTGCAGCTAATAATAAAGCATAATGTAGTGTTAGAGTTAGCACAGGTCCATATACATTAGTTTCTCATGACTACTGTGCCACTAGAAACTTGTTGCAAAAGCAATGTGTGTAATCCCAGGATGAGAGAGCATAAATCTGTATATGCTTCTGGATGTTTTAAATCAGTGACATAATTCAGAACTTTATGTGGTCAAACAGATTTTGCTTGTTTGTTATACACAGGTAGGTGAGTTTACTCATTATTCATTAAGGTAGATCTGATTTTAAGTTTTTATTTTCTGAATGAGTGAATGTATTCTAAATATTTAAAAACTGTTTTCTCTCAAGGTGCTACAGTGTAAGTTTTGATCACAAGTTATTTTTTTTTAAAAAGAGTATTAGGGAAATACAGAAATAAAGGGAAATACATTTTTTCTTCTTCTTCATAATGCCTAGTACAGTAGGGCCTTGATCTTTTAATCATATTATGGGATAAATCACAGTAAAAATAACCAATACCCGATACCAGTACAGATTTAAGAAATATTTTAGGTCATAGTCCAGTGTAAGTGATCTACAATTGTAACGCCCAGACAGAAGTTAAAAGCACAATTTGAAATGTATGTGTGTTGTTTTTTTTTTTAAACCAGACGAGCTGTAACTAAGATCTTACTGCTAGAGGTGTGCCCTGATTATGTGGCCATCTTGAGTGTCTGAAGAGCACACCTGCCGGGCCATTGTCACAGAGAGTATTTAGACTCTTATTGCTAGGAGGAGGACGTGAGGATTGAAAGGGTCATGACTGAACTCTGCATCTAAGCCAGGCAGTCCAGTTAATGTGTCCTGCATACATTCACATAATAGACTGTATGGGGTTTTATATTCAGTAGAAGCACTCTTAAAAACTGAGAACCTTTCTAACTCTAATTGCATTAAGACCCACCTCACTTCTTTGTGCCACACTGAAATTCTGCAGCTTTGACAGGTGGAACATGCAGCTCTGTCCTGTTATGTTCTTCTGGCATAGCAGCTAATATTACTAATTGTCAGATTCAGAGATTTAGGGCTAAAAATAGTAATAAACATGGGTATGGAATTTGTAATTTATTTGATGTAGTCTATTGATTCCACTGCCTAAATCTTCTTGTTATTCAAAGCAAAACATTATGATTTGAAATTTATTCTTATTGTTCTCCTGTTATGACTTTTCTTTTTCTATATTTATATTGTAGCAGGGAGGGGAAGACAGACTGGACTCTGGGATCTAATGAAAAGACTGATACCCTTGGTCATCACAAGTTGATACATATAAGTTTTACCAATATTCTTTTACTCGTATTCTTATAGGAGTCTCACTTGTATTCTTTTCCTAGGTTCAATTGCAGTTTTACATGTAACTTCTTGCCTGGAGAGATCAAATAGGCCTTGAGATGTTCTGTTGAGCTTTCTGGGTGCATCCCTAATAACAGTGGCTCAAGACATTAAAATAAGTGACAAAGAGGACAAAGAGTCCAGTGTCGAGATAAACACACCTGGGAGCTGGTTTAAACTGACACTTCAGGTCCAAAGGACGGATAAGCTAATGCCAGGACCATATATGGTCAAATGAAACACAAAGTTCAACTAGTGGACAGTGTGAGGAAAACTATGCAAGACTACCGGAGGGGGAGAAGACCCTAACCTGATTTTACTACACTTGCTCAGACTATGTAAATTAATTCTGGGAATCCATTAACATAAGACTGCCTTTTCCAGGAAATCTGATTAATATGTATGTTTTTCTGTATATTAGTCGGTGTGTGTTGTCAACTTGTTGGAGCAGTTATGGAGGAGGAGAATCCACAGTGCACTGCAATAAAGAATGTCTGCTTTATAATAATGTCATTATTCTTGAGCTTTTATATCAGAATACTTGTCCAGCTGTACCTACCCTCCCACATTGTTAAGGAGTGTTAGAAAGCAAGAAGGTTTGGATGCTCCAAATTTTGTTTCAGTCTTTCTTTATTGGGGGTTTTTATTATTTTTTTTTTATTAACAAGTTTCCAGATGACTCCAAGCTGTGTGGTGCAGTTGACACCCTGGAAGGAAGGGATGCCATCCAGAGGGACCTGGACAGGCTGGAGAGGTGGGCCCATGCCAACCTCATGAAGTTCAACAAGGCCAAGTGCAAAGTCCTGAACCTGGGTAGGGGCAATCCCAAGCACAAATACAGGCTGGGTGGAGAATGGCTCAAGAGCAGTCCTGAGGAGAAGGACTTGAGGGTGTCGGTTGATGAAAAAACTCAGCATGAGCTGGCAGTGTGCACTTGCAGCCCAGAAGGCCAACCACATCTTGGGTTGCATCAAAAGAAGTGTAACCAGCAGGGCAAGGGAGGTGATTCTGCCCCTCTACTCTGCTGTCGTGAGACCCCACCTGGAGTACTACATCCAGTTATGGAGCCCTCAGCACAGGAAAGACATGAAATTGTTGGAGCGGGTGCAGAGGAGGGCCACAAAGCTGATCAGAGGGCTGGAGCACCTCCCCTGTGAAGTCAGGCTGAGAGAGTTGGACCTATTCAGCCTGGAAAAGAGAAGGCTCTGGTGGGATGTTATTGCAGTCTTACAGTTCCTGAAGGGGTCCTAGAGAAAGCTGGGGAGGGACTTTTTGCAAGGGCAGGTAGCAATAGAACAAGGGGGAATGGTCTTAAACTGGAAGAGGGTAGATTTAGACTAGATATTAGGAAGAAATTCTTTACTGTGATGGTGGTGAGACACTGGCACAGGTTGCTCAGGGACATTGTGGATGCCTCCTCCCTGGAAGTGTCCAAGGCCAAGTTGGATGGGCCTTTGAGCAAACTGGTCTAGTGGGATGTGTACCTGCCCATGGCAGGGGGTTGGACTAGATGATCTTAAAGTTCCCTTCCAACCTAAACCATTCTATGATTTAATGATTCTATGATCTATGGTCAATCACTTATGTTCATTCATCAGACAGAAAAAAAATAATCAGGTAACCCCATGAAATGATACCAAAGCAGTTGCAGTAAAAATCCAGGAAAACTGGCCACACAGCTACTTTTACACCTCAGGAGCATGGCAGTTGAATATTTGTTGAACAGCTGTGACCTAATAGGCACAAAAACAATAATTTACATAAAAGCACATTAATTGGCCTGTGACAGCTGACAATGAAGATGCTCTCCAAAACACACCTGTTTCTCCCATTATCCCCTTAAGTATTTCTTCAGTATTTTTGTATTTTTAAGTTAAATATTGTGCTCTGTGTTAACCCAAAACCAAGCATAATATAGAATCTGTTAGAATAAGGTATGAAAATTACACTAGATAGTAAAATTTATTCCCTATATATTTTCTCTAAAAGTATTTGTTAAACAAGTGTCTATATTACTCTACAAAAAAAAAACTTCTAGCATTGTTGTATGAATTGTTAATTGTACTTAAAACTATGTTATATATATAAATTTTGTGCCTGCTTATTTTATATTTTATAAATATTAAGGTGCCAGTCCAATGTAACTAGAATATTTAAGCTCTGTTATAATTAATAGCATTACTGAGAACACAGCAATGAATTTACTTTCTTCTTCCTCAGTCAAAAGTTTGTAGCTTTCATTCTATGAAACCTATTGGTATGAGAAACGTACAGCTGTTTTCTTTGAAAGCAGAAGCTTATATTCTTCTCTTTCTTAAATTCTCTTTCAATAAAAATTTAACATGGAATTCTGAATGAAAAAGTCCTTCATACTGTTTTGTTGATTTACAGTACTTTACTTTGGTTCGGAGAACTACAGTGTCATGGGTATGGGAAATGTAAGGTTACAGTTCTGTGATATTGTTACAGGCTTCATGTGCTGCACATTGTGCTCGAGAGAATTTCAAGATAACATTTGCACAACAATAAAATTGTAAAAGCATCAGAAACCAGAGTGGAATGAATGCAGAACTGAAGGAGACCCTAATATGCCAGAGAGTAACAGACTGTCTTAGTATAAGGGGAAATGAGATTGTACCATCAAAGACATTAGGAAAGGAATATCAAATGTGTTTTCTTGGCAAGTGCTCATCAGGTGATTCAATTGTCTGAGTGAAGTGACTATACAGAAGTGTGCAGGTAACCTTCAGTTTTAGGCAGGTTTTCTTTAGTTCCTACAGAAAATATAATATTCTAAAACCTCTATTTGTTTTCTACTCTGTAATTTCTGCTCTGGACATCTTAGGTTGAATGGTTTCTTGTCACTGTCAGGCAGATAAAAAATAATTTTGTGTGTCTTTTATGTAACATCAGCTGAAACTTGAGCGAAAAGCTTTGTAAAAACAGAGGGTGAAGTGGGGATTGCTGATGTGACAGGATGTTTTAGATCTTACGCTAAAACTGACAGAAAGGAAATACCTGCTCAGAAGGAAATTTGGAGTCTGTTGTTTTTCTTTTCCTCCTTTAGTAAGTGTATTGTTTGAGTCAGTTCAAAGCAATAATAAGCTTCCAGTGTCTTTAGCTCTCATTATTTTTCTAGAAGTTTCCTGATGTTATGCATTTAACATAAAATTCTGAGTATTGTGATGTGGAATAATCTTAACCATTTTTTACTTTGTTTTTTTTTTCTTTAATTCTTAATGAAAGCTTTTAGACCTCACGTCTACAGAGCAAAGTTTGACCTCTTATGTGCACTAAATGTTGAGAAAGAGAAACCATGAGAGAAAAGAAGAAAAAAAAAAAGAAAACCCCAACCTGTATTACTGTATTACAATCACATGCCTTATAAAAGGATAAAATGATTTTTGAAGCCATGTCCACTAATGATGTTTGAATATCAAAGTCTGAATTCTTGCAACTTCAGTTTGAATTTATACATGTAAGTTTCAGGATTTAAGAGACAATCATAGATTCTGCATGTATCCTGCTGTCATTTTATAAAGCTCCTGTACTGGAAGTGGTCAGCTTTATGCATGCTGTGCCTAATCATGTGGGTTCACAAGTATTCTACTTAACACACTATTTGTGATTGGGCACAGAAATTGCATTTACGTATTGATTGCAGGCAGTAGTACTGTTGTTCCTAATATATCTATTTTTTTTGTTGATAGTTGCATCAGTTTCTTGTTCAAATAGAGAGATGTTTCCTACAACATTGTTTTATTTGCAGATTTTATGATGAGTCTGTTTTATTGATCTTGTCATTCATGTGGTCTTTTCATTGCCTTTGTTGTTTTACAGTGAAAATACTGTAATAAAATAAAGTAATAGTAATAAATAATGAAAATTATTACCTATAAAAGAAAGAATGAATGACTAGAGTTTTGTAATTCTGAATGCAGGAAGTTTCTTTACAGATTTTATCAATAGGTCTAAGATGTTGCTACTTCCAAGAATCTAGATACTGGCATCTTTCTTTCATTGCCTTTGTTGTTTTACAGTGAAAATACTGTAATAAAATAAAGTAATAGTAATAAATAATGAAAATTATTACCTATAAAAGAAAGAATGAATGACTAGAGTTTTGTAATTCTGAATGCAGGAAGTTTCTTTACAGATTTTATCAATAGGTCTAAGATGTTGCTACTTCCAAGAATCTAGATACTGGCATCTTTCCACTTTTTTAATAAGTTTGTCCTTATTTCTTGCTTTTATATCTGTACAAGGTGCAGGTGCCGAGGTGCTGGCAGCAGCAAGAGGGCCTCCAGGGCTGGCCCCTTTGAGGAGGGGCTGGAGCTGCCCCATGTCAGACACAGACGATTCCAGATGTCTCCAATGGCCCCAGTGCAGGGCACAGCTGGCTGAGGTCATTGCCGGACCACT
>NW_010172610.1:0-11031 GCF_000695765.1 Mesitornis unicolor
CCCTTTGGCCAGTTTGGATTTGGGAAGTTGAAGCGCATGGGGACCTTTTAAGTCGAATGTTGCTCTTTCACAGTTCTTTACTTATTTCTTTTCCACACCTCTTCAGTAAGATGTTTTCCAAAGTTACCATCTTCTAAGGACCATAAACAAGGAGCAAAGCGTAGACACCCAGAAGTGTACAAGGAAGTATCTACAGGCTCTGAGCTGAGACTTTGAAAAAGATTACCGACATTTAAATGCATCTTTTTTGGATGCTTCAGTGCAGACGGTTTCTTCTAAGCTGAGTGTCCTGAATTAATTGCTTCTAGGAAGCAGTTTCTTTTGTAGACTTCACTTCTGCAGTGCAAAGGGGGCACCTGGCCATGCCCATGCTCTGGTGTCTCGTGTACATGCATCAGTCGTTCAGTGAGGGCAGTGAGGTGCGCAGGCTCTGACAAAAACTGAGCTGAAGCAACTTCTTCAAAAACATCTGTGTGAAAATTTAAAAAAAAAAGTGAAATAAAAGTGGGAGTTTTGAATCTGAGTAGCCCTCGGGCTCAGATCATCTCTTCCACATGTGTACCAGTCACGCTCCATTGTTCAGTGGGCTTTGGACTATTCCTTGGTACTTTCCATGAACCACTAATCTCGCTTGTGAACGTTTAAGGAAAAAAATTTGAGTGGTATTTTATTATGGAGAAAAAAGCAGAATTTTGCTTGTTTTTCTTTTTCCTTTCTTTCATTGCCAGTCTGTGCTGGTGTAGGATGTTGAGATTCTGGAGCATGTTCAGAGCAGAGCCACAAGGATGGGGAGGGCTCTGGAGAACAAGCCTGATGAGGAGCGGCTGAGGGAACTGGCCTTGTTTAGCCTGGAGAAGAGAAGGCTGAGGGGAGACCTCAGCACCACCTACAACTGCCTCAAGGGAGCTTGTAGAGAGGTGGGTGCTGGGCTCTTCTCCCAGGTGATGGGGATAGAACAAGGGGAAACGGCACCAAGCTGTGCCAAGGGAGGTTCAGGTTAGAGATAAGGAGGAAGTTCTTTCCTGAGAGGGTCGTCAGAAGCTGGCACAGGTTGCCCAGGGAGGTGGTGGAGTCACCATCCCTGGATGTGTTTAAAGAGCGGGTAGACGAGGTACTTAAGGATATGGTTTAGGGGGTAGACAGGATGAGGGGGAGGATGGGAATAACAACAGGGAGGTCACTCGTGGGTTGAGATAAAGGCAGTTTAACAGGACAGCAAAGGAAGAAACAGTAATAACAGTAACAATAGGATAACCAGTCCCAAGCAGCACTCCCAGCCAACTCCTCCAGTTCATGTGCTGAACATGACTTGATGTGGTATGGAACATCCCTTTGGCCAGTTTGGATTTGGGAAGTTGAGCACGTGGGGACATTTTAAGTCGAATGTTGCTCTTTCACAGTTCTTTACTTATTTCTTTTCCACACCTCTTCAGTAAGATGTTTTCCAAAGTTACCATTTTCTAAGGAGCGTAAACAAGGAGCAAAGCCTAGACACCCAGGAGTGTACAAGGAAATATCTATAGGCTCTGAGCTGAGACTTTGAAATCTTGAATCTTGAAAAGGATTACCGACATTTAAATGCATCTTTTTTTGATGCTTCAGTGCAGACGGTTTCTTCTAAGCTGAGTGTCCTGAATTAATGGCTTCTAGGAAGCAGTTTCTTTTGCAGACTTGCCTTCTGCAGTGCTAGTGGGAAAGGGGGCACCTGGCCATGCCCATGCTCTGGTGTCTCGTGTACATGCATCAGTCGTTCAGTGAGGGCAGAGAGGTGCACTGCAGATTCTGTTACACCTTGTTTTAATCGAAATGCAGAATTATTCTTTTAAAAGATACTGCAATGAAAAAAAACAACAGAAGAAGTAACACACTTAAACTGTTGATAGCCTCAGATCGCTGGTGGCCTGAATTCTGAGCGCAGTTTGAGTCCTAATGTGCAAGATTTTCTGGTAATGCAATAAAGGCCACTGCATCGTGCTTACGCAGACCAACTTCCACACACGGGTGCCTCAGTTCTGCATTACAGTTTCTTTCCACAGACCAACGTGCGAGGAGTTTCCATGTGTGTGACTGTGTTCTTTGTGAGATGGGAGCCCATGACATTTGCATCATATGGCATAAAATATTTATGACTGTTTTTAAAGGTTGGCTTCAGGAGACAGTCTGGGATGTGACTACATTTAGTAACATAAATCAAAGTCCTCTTCTTTTTGCCTATATTTAAGCAGCTATCAGGAGTTAGTCGTGGTGATTTCTAAATACCAGGGAGAGGACCACCAAGAAAATATTTCACAGGGAAATGGCTTGTAGCTATGGAATTATGTTTAGAAAAGGCCAATTTAAACTAAATAAAAAAGCAATCCCTGTTATACGTAATAAATGGAGAAGAGATCTCTCAAATCGTGCAAACGAATTAAAAAAAACATGTCTGGGATTCAGGCTCCTGAGAAAAGTGTGCTCAGGGATTATGCAAAATCAGGAGCCTCTTAACTGTGGGATCAGTCCTTACCTTTTCATAGCCTCACACCAATTCTGCATGTTCTTCTCCTTCACTTGGATTCTTTTATTCATCTCCTGTGGTCCTGGCTTGGAAGAAATGGTTGGGGTTTTTTTTCAGAGTGTAGGGCAACTGCCACTGGAAGCTGTTGTGTAACGTGCCCCAGATGGAGGGAATGCATCCCTATGCGCTCATCAAGTGTTACGGGAACTAGAGCTGGTGTTTCTGGCTTTCAAGACACATTTTCTGTCCTGCTGAGCCAAAGGAAGAACTGTGATAATTCAACCCTGCACGTGAGCCGGCTCACTTCCTCTCTGCTGTAATTACTTAAACACTTTCCCAAAGCCCAGAGATCCTTAGAGATCAGAACTGAGCGGATGGAAGGGAGTGGAGGGGTTTGAGAGGAGGAACAGTAGCGTGCAGTCCTTGAGCGTGATGGTTCAGTGTGCGTTTATGGTAGCCATGAAAGACACGTGCCAATAAACGCAATACGCGGATGCACAAATCTGTTTAAAAACCAGCACAAAAATGAGCTCCTGCACATCGTGTAGTGCATGGGTGTTGCTGGTTAAAACCATGTCATGAGCTGGACCTAGACAGCAGAGAGCCTGGACAGAGCAGTCAGGTTGTCCTGGTGATTTAAGGTTCAGAGTGTGTTGTATCCTCTTCTGGGATATGCTGATAGAATTTGCTTTTGATTTTCTGTATATCCTTGTTAGTTAAAACCAGGCACTATTTCGAAACAGTGCTGGAGTCTGGATGCTGGGCGACTTGTAGGCTGGTTTGGTCTCAGTGTCACCTTCATTATAAAGGCTGATATAATCACAAAATACATTTGCATGTCGTCGTGAGCACACTTCTCCAGGCGCAGTCCATCAGCATATTGGGGTTATTTCAAACAGCAAGAAATGATATCTGATTTTGCTGCTTTCACGTGGCTACTCGTGTTTGGTTTATTTTGTGGGGTTTTTTAACCCAGTCAAATGAAGTAGGTATTCAGTTTAGGTGTAGGTATTCAAGACAGTTTTCCAGTTTCTTTTTAGGGGGAATGCAGCAGGTTATTTCCTTTACATTTTGATGGTTGTGCCGGTGCAGCTCAGCCTTTGTTATTAACCCCAGCTTGGGGGTTCCAGGACTTCATTGTAACTGCGACACAGACCCGAACCCCTGCCAGGCTCTCCTCTCTCTCTGCAGATTAGCAGCCTGGCGTCTGTTTTCTTTGGAGAAGCTGGCACAGATGCCCTCGCTGCAGAGGAGCTGACCCACGGGGCCACAGCTGACCTGCAGGGCATGGGGTGATGGACGGAGGCCATGCGTGTGCTTGCCGCTCATCCCACGTCCCTGGTGCCAGCAGACGGGGATGGTGGCTTCTTGCTGCTCGTGCCTTTGAGCCTTCCAGAGAAACTCTTACAGTCTGTGAGACCCTTTCCCCTTGAGCTCCGTGTGTCTTCTTTCCTGCAGGTGGAAAAACCTGCATAAACACAGCTCTGTCATCTTGGCAGAGAAGGTTTTGGGAAGGTTAGGTGCTGCGAGTGCAGCAAGTTATTTAAAGTTCTGACATCAGGCTCCCTCAGGTCTTAGGTAGCCGCATAGGAAATTATAGCTGACCTGCATAGGAAATGAGGTGTACTTTCAACTTGAAAGTCATGGAAATTACTTTATCTACAGCAAATGCAATCTTGTAAACTCTACAGGCAGCAGAAACTTGTCCCAGAGATCTAGTCTACCTCTTTTAGTTTCGCTAGGGTGGAAAGAACATCTGCCTGCTGAAAAAGGTTTAAAAGCCACGTACCAGCCCTTAAGAACCTCTGGATTATACTCTAGTTCTGTGAGGATTTTTCCCCTTTTGCTATGTGGGTCAGGTTCTTGCAAATAAAGTTAATCACTGCGTTAGCAAATAGCTTCAGGAGCACCAGACCCAGGAAAGTTTGATTTTTCTCCCACTTCCCTCCACATTCATTTATGTCTTGGGCTTGACTGACGTTTTGGTGCACAAGAGGGTGAGAATTCCAGCTAAAAGTTCTCCCCGGTTTCCTCCTGCATGGATTCTTTGTCTTCCAGTATAGGTTGAGCTTACACAGCAGCCTTTCATTCTGTCAGAGTATTCTGCCCAGTCCTGTATTTTCACCGACCTTATAGGAAATCTCTTTGAGACCTCTTGTCTTTCTGTTATTTTGATTTGGCCACTGCATTTAGGATTTATGAGGGCAAAGGAATAGATTCCTGGGGGATTTTTAATCATTCATGAAAACTTTGTTTCTGTAGGAAACCAGCATAAGAACCTATAATACTGAAAGTTGAAACAGTTACGGTCGAGGTACAGGAGGTAGTTCTGTAATAGAGACATTGAATAAGGAAAGCCAGGAGAATGCATGCAAGGTTTAATGGCCAGATAAATTACAGAATTTCTTTGGCTGTATGAAAAGCAAATCTGTATAGTGTGATATTGTTCAATGAGAGTAAAACTTTTAATGGTAGTGGCAGAAAATGAGGAAATACTAGAAGTATTTCTAATTTTTGTTCAGAAAGAGTAGGAAAATGACGCATTTGCACATGTAACAACATGCCTGCTACTGAACTGCAGCAGAAATACTTGCAAACTGTCGTTGAAAGATACAGCCAGTGAGTTTTCTGATCTGTGTTTTGATTTTTTTTTAAATTTAAACTTATATTGCTATTTTTAAAAAATATCTTGGTAGTTTAAAAGTTTAAATCGAGCAAGGTACAGAACTTGCTGTAGAAGGTCTGGGGTCAAAGACTTGAGTTCCTAACTGCTACTGCAATACACAGTTCAGCTCCAAGAGCTGCATGTGCTGGTCGTGCTGTTACTGGCTTTGGACAGAACCACAGAAAGGCTGATAATGGAATATAATACATCAAGGTAAAAAGATCTGTGTTGACATGATAGAAAAAGCATGAGTTGTCTCACTTATTGCCGTTTCTTGATTGAGTCGTGACCTTGTTAATAAGCTACTGTGTGCATTAATAAGCTGCTGTGTGTATTTTGTGATTTGTGATTTGATTTAGGCATAAAGGTTATTAAAAAAGTAGTTTACAGAATAATCAGAGGCCATGTTGAGCGCATTGAAGAACAGGTGACTGAGAGGTAGTAAAAGACATGGGTAGCTGCTATGGAGTGGAAAGGTTGTTAGCCAAGGGGTTGTGAACAGTCTTACAAGGCTCACATGGTTATAGAGTTGGGAAATAAGCCCTGTTGGAATGGTATTTGATTTATTGAAGAGAGGGTTGAGTTGCCTTTCTCCATTTACCCCTGCCTCCTCAGAGAAGAGGTTTCATCACACAGCTGTTTCTTTAGCTTGGCAAGAAACAGCATAATTTGAGCCAGTGAACAGAAGCCAAAACTAGATCAGAGAACTAGAGATAAGGACTAGAACTAGAGATAAGATACAGCTCTTAACAGTAGCGGTCAATAAACAAGTGGCCATGCTTGATCAGAAATCTTTAGTGAAGTCTTTAAATCAAAATAGATCACTGTCTTAAAGATGCGCTGTCATTTAACTGGAATGCTGGTGCAGAAGTGACAGCTTTTGCTGTGCAAACGTTCAGCTGATTTTGCTGGTTCTGTGGCGTTTAAACGTGGGGAGTTCTCTCAGCCGGCGCAAGCAGATGTCAGTGAAGCTGCACAGTTCATACACACAGATATTTGGCCTGGCTGCTGCAAGAAAGCTCTGCCACAGGGACATATTCCATCTGGAAATTAGTTGGGCTTCCAGATCACCAGGAAGGAATTCTTAGGGCAAAAGTAGCCTTGTTTGATTAGGAGAAAATAGTTTGTTCATGGGTAAGGGACGGCCACTCTCCTTCCTCCGCCCCAACCATGGATCATCATTCGGAGATCTCCAAGGACACTCACAGCCTTTTTATTGTTCTGTGATCCATGGGGATCTGCCTTTCCTCAACAAATGGAAGAAGCTCTGAGAGGGAACATGTCACATGGGTGGAAAATGCACTTGGTGAGATTTTGCACAGGGTGTTCGCTTACTGCCTGCTAGGCGGGTTGATGGCACGGTTTCCATGGTGTTAATTATTCTCCACTGAGCAGAAGTTATCTAGTACACAGCTATATATGCTATCTATATCTAATATATCTGCATGTACTTCTTTTCATCTCTGGTCTGCACAGAATATCCGCAGAGATAAAGAAACACTGTGTTTTGTATGGAGGAAGGTGTTCTGCTGCCGTGACCCGCTTGAGGTGGGCTCGGTGCCTGTCAGGACAGGGAAGCCGACAGTCACGGTTAACGCAGGCTCCGTTGTCTGAACAAACTCTGGCTCGTTTTCTTCTGATCAAACGTACTTGGTGAAAGGTGCAGCCTGGATTCTTTAAAGCATCTCATTATAGGTTATATTTAGAAGCGGGAAGAATATATTATTAATTACAAGGGTGCTCTAAAGCAGAGAAGCTGTTTAATCCGTGCCCTTGATGAACAGAAAAGTTACTGTACTGAAGGAAGGTTACACAATTAGCAGTGTATTCATTAGGAGTTCATCAGATACCAAACCGTGCTTATCTGCAGGATAGTACTAGAATATCTGACAATTTCCTAGTTATTGCTTAAGTGATAAGAGTGAGAGGCAGGAACTGCCACAAGAAAATGTATGTAGTGCAGTTTACAATATCTGTTGTCTGCCAGTTTAGAGAGATATACTGTTTTACATCTCGGTTTACAGGCTGAGTGCTCTCCTGTTGCCTTGGTGGAAGTGGGGATTTTTGGTCAGAACTGAAGATAGAAGTTGCCCCCAGATATTTCTTGGCTTATGTGGCTGCTAGATGGGCACAGTGAGGATCCCCACTTACTGTGAGGATCATCATGGGGTTTCTGGTGATTCTGTTCCCACAGCACCCTTTTTGCCAAGGTAGCCAGCAGATTCATCCCTGTATCATTCTGGATGTTTGCTTTCATCCGTAATGCTCTCCACTCCAGCCTGTGGACCGGCCCCGTATAACAGAGCCACCTCTACAGAGGCATTTCTCTAACTTAAGTGATCTTTATAATTACTCTCAGTACTTAGAAAATCCAGTATTTTTTCTGTCTTCAAGTTCAGACTGACATCTGGTAACTTGGTTTTTATTAACTATGTGATACAGTTCTCGTGAACTGTTTTTTAAACTGTGCTCAAAAACCTGATTTTGAGCTGAGCATTGCTTTGCTTCAAAAGAAGTGGAGAAGTTGAGAGCTTAAATGTGCCAGCATGTGTATGAAATAAGCCACCTTCTGGAATTTTGTTTCTGGATTTGCTGTAATGGGAACGGAGCGCTCTGGTGTGCATCTTATGGGGAGTTCTAGAAATTAATATATGGGAAATGTCCTGGTGCTGTGCTCAGCTGCTTGTGTAAGTATTTGACAAGTGACCAAGGTGACAGTGACTGGTAGGGTTGTACTAAGCGCGATTTCTGCCGGCATAAAGAATGAGTTCTTCTGAGAAATTCATTTTTAATGGTTCAGGGTCACGGTGCCACAGATCAGAAGAGAGCCTAGGAAAGCCTCCGTCGTTTGTATCTGTAAACCAAAAATCAGTCAAACGACGTTTGATTCAATGAGAACTAAATGTGTCTCTTGTCTAAAAGTATCTGTGCAGAAATGGTTCCAAGATGCTTTCAAACCGCAGAGTTACAAATCACATGGCGAGGTATGATTGATTTATTGTGTGCTGCAATCTGGAGTATTTTATCACTGAATCTTTAGTGAAGAAGGTTGATGTTAATAAAGCTGTGATGTTTTTTGACCAAAAGCCTAGCAATAAAGAAAGAAGCACTACTATATTACTACAGATCAGGAAAATACAGTTATTTACCTGCGTTTCTAGAGAGAATAGCTCTTTTGGGGTCTCTGCTGCTAAGCCAGGCCGGGGGGAAAGGCTTCATCAGGCAAGGCTGCAGAGTTGGGTCTGGCGTGCCCATGGGACGCCAGGTAATGGGAGTTAGGCTGTGTTGCTTAGGCAGACGGCTGACACGGCCAGGCTGATACCTGAGTGGATGACAAAAGACTTGTGTAAGTCACACTTCAGAGGAGGAAGGTCGAGGCAGCCGCTCCCCAGCTGTGCGCCTCTGCTCAGCAAGGCCATCGCGGGCCCCGAGAGCTGCGTTCAGCAGCTCAATGAGTCAATTTGTCAGCGGTGTGGCTGCGTGAGAAAGTTGGAAAGTCGTTCAAAAATCTGTTTGCCCACGAGGCTTCGGAACCACTGATCTGGGGCAGTGAACAAGTTTTCCTTTCAGAAGTTGCATTTCTCAGGGTTAATGAGCTGACTTCCATTCATGCCCAGCTTGTGCCGCCTTCACCTCCTGACTCTCATTTCTTCCCTGACACTCTTCTTTCTTCCCCTAGCATGCCTGTGTTTGAACTTCCCCGATTCCCAGCTCCGTTGCTACCAGTCCGTGCTGGCTCAGCTGTTACCTTTGAGTGTTTTATTCTCCTAAGGCTCGCCTGAGTCAGAATTGCCTTGGAAGCATCATGCATCACTAAACACGGGGGAACACGGTGGATCGGGATAGATTTTAAAGGCTGTCTGCAACCAGACTTGGGTTTTCACGGTGGGCATCCCTGGATATAAGCAGAGGGAGAGGATCTGTGCTGAGGAACTCTGCTCTCAACCGTGCCAAAGATGGAGTTCAGGTTGATTTCTGGACTGTAGGAAAGGCAAATTTGGTTTTTCTTTTTCTTTTTTCTTTTTCCTTTATGTTTTTTTCCTGGCCTCACCCATTGCTGTTAACGCAAAAAGGAGGGGAGGGTGAACTGCATTACAACTGGCAATGCATGCATGGACTGACAGGGTAATTACTGATGTAGGCAGTGGTGGGATGGGAGGTTTGACAGGGCAATGTTGTACATCACTCAGTCTCAAAGTAGCTTGAAAAACAATAGAGTTTAAAGAAGATGTTATGCTCAAGATAGAAACAAGGGAAGTATTTCAACTGACCTTCTTAAACAAAGCCTTTCCTTTGTTGGATTTTGTTAATCTCCGCATTTTATTAATCATGAAAAATTGCTCTCTCACAAAAGGGAATATTTAATAGCTTTTCTATTAGAAAACTATCTCCACAGAAAATTGTGAGTCCTGAGTTTTGCTAACAGGTACTTGCTAACTAACAAAGTCAGCTGCCAGTTTGTTAAATTATGAAACTGTCTGAGGCCAGCAGTGCACGCTGCTGCTTTAGGTGTGCCAAGAACAGGTGGTTCTTCAGCTGATCTTGTTTCTTATTCAGGTGTCTTAAGTTTTTCCCTGTGTTTATTACTGATATCTTCTCTCCTTTCCTCTGCACCAAGCTAAGGGCATGACCAGCTGGTCCCTCAGATCAGAGATGCCCATCAGCGAGGAGAAAATCAAATCTTAAGTTGTGCAAAATGATCTGCAGAACTCAAATACGGAAAGTCAGGTTTTCAGTAGCCAGAATAATGTCTTAGTGTCACAACTCCTCCTAAAGACAAGTTCTGCCCTGGCTTAGAGGTGAAGCAGAGAGAAGGACAAGAAGGTTTGGTGGTTTTGCACACGTTGGGGTTTCAGCGGGGAGGGGTGAAGCATTCAAGCCCCTGTGACTCCATGGCCATTGCTCCTGCTCGGCTCCGTGATGGCTTCAGTGGCATTGTGGCACCAGCCTGTCTGAGGTCTCTGACGTTGCACTTCTTTACCCATCAATACCAACAGGAGCTACTTTAGTGCTGATTGAAGTGAGTACCTTGAACTCTTCCTGTAAGCAAGTATAAGTTAAGGTTTTATCCTGCTTGAGTTTTAAAAGGGCTGGCCTGCCTTATGACTGCTGCTGATAGAAGTACAAACCTAAATCTTCTGTATAGCTGTTCTCCTCTTAAAAAATCGCTGTAGCAGTAATGTTGTGAGTTTTGTAACTTAATATAAGGAAGTAAATGACACGACTGGCAATGACACGTTTTGACTGGTTTCCATATTTGATGTTGGCCTTCAGGATGCTGACTGGGATGGAGCAGTCACTGGACCCATTTTGGCAGGTTCTGGACATGATTCGTGACTTGGTTCCTTATTCAGTTGAACTCAGCAGTGAATTTCTTGGGCCAAGATCTTTCTGTGCATGCTTGAATTTTTCTCCATTTAAAGTCCAGGTTAAATCATGGATTTGTCTTATCCATAGAGCAGACATGCAAAGGGCCAAAGTTGGTAGAAGTAGGGGGAAAAGTTGGCAGATGGGCTCAGGCTTCAGTTTGTCAAAATCTCCTTTTTGTTCCCTCAAACAATGCAGGCTGTGCCTCATCATGATTAAGCGAGGCACTGGCCTGTCATTACAGGGCTGTATTAATTTCTTCTCTGGATTAATCTGAGTAAGCGTTTCCACTGACCATATGGCTGTGGTGTCAGGAAAGATATAAAGCTCTGTAGCGTTTAGAAGTGGCAAGATGTTCATGGTACCTCACATGGCTCCACACACTCTAACAGTGTGTTACTCAGATACCCAGTTTGACCTCCTGTTTACCATGGGCAAACATTGACCTGGATTTACCCGAGATGAGCCAAGTGACTTCACAGAATCACAGAATCTCAGGAGT
>NW_010172611.1:0-12229 GCF_000695765.1 Mesitornis unicolor
CGCCCAAACCGGCCGGCGCCCTGCCCTGGAGGCCGGCACCGCCGCGGGTCAGCAGTCGGCCTTCAGTTTGTCTAGGGAATTGTCAATTTTGGTCAAAGTCTTTTTGATGCGCAGGGCTGTGAGCCTGGCCGAGGGATTCTGGTACCAGCACTCCTTCATCAGCTTGGCAAGAGATGTTAACGTCTGCGGAGAGAAGGAACACAACACGTGTGAGCACACAGGAGAGCACTAGACCGGTCAAGCACTAACATTGCCTTGTTAATACTCAATTCCCTGACTACAGAGGGTTTACTGATATCCATCAAATACACAGCTTTCAAGTGTGGAAAGACATCCCCAAGTTTGACAGCTTGGTTAAACCAAGAGAACAACCAGACTGGCGTGACAAGCTATTGTCATTTTAAACAGTGGAGGTTTGGGTTTTTACTAATTAAGAGAACACTGCATAATTCCTTTTTAATGCTGCGAGGCTGATGAAGGAAGCCTGAAGAGGGACAGGTTTTCCACCTGTGACTTTGCTGTGTCCGGTGCAGCGTTAAAGGGCTGGGACCCACAGCTGCCTGGTGCTCTACCACCCAAACCTTACAGATGGGGTCCCTCGTCCTCGCTGGCCCTCACCAGCCCTGCAGATTCAGACCGAGCTCCACAGCTTCAGTAATGAGGAGCAAAACCGCTGATCAACCCTATGATGAAGGAGACTGAACTTCAACGCTCGCCCATCCAAAGTGACAACAGTCCCTTATCCTGTCAGCAGGAGAGGCCAAAATCCGGTTCTAAATCTGTGTGCTGATACACAACAAAGCCCTGCACAGGGCTCCCTTCCCTTCAAGAGCTTTGCCCTTGCAGAGGGAACACCACCAAAGGAAGAGCAGCTTTAAAACAGCCACTGGTGAATCCCGCTGCTAAAAGGCCAAGACGTAACAGTCCTGAGTTTGCTCACTGCGTTTTCCTCCTGCTCCGGATAAAGGGCCATGCCAGCAGAGTCTGAAATCTGCACAGGTAATGGTCTGACAAGCAGCACTGAGACCACTTCAGGGGATAACTGGAAGTGTCACTTGTCACTTGTTTATCTTGAAATGAAGTCAACTGCCATGACATTACTTCGTAAGACGGCTCACGCGGTCGGCACAGCCACTTACGGGGTCTGAGAACCATCTGTTGGGAATGTTGGGCCGCTGCTGATCCACGCACACCACTTTCCTCATGTCCTCAAAGCTGGGGTCGTTGGGCACCAGGTCGTAGAAGGGGGGTTTGTAGTCCTCCACGATGCCTGGTGAGACACAACCGGAGGCGCTGGTTAACCCCTGTCGCGACACCGCGTCTCTGCGCGGAGAGCACGACCTCGTCATCCGAGAGGCATCAAAGTCTTTTAAACGTGAACACCACGGTGCCAAGCAGCCCCTCAACACCAGAACAGCACTTACCAACACAGGAACAGCTTTTTTACCCAAAATGTTAATTAACTGGCTCCTGTTACAGCTCCACAATGTAAGAACTACATCCATTTTGCAGATGCTTGAGCTAAAGTGATGAGAAATAAATCCACCTGCCAAAAGGCCGTCTTTAATGGAGGTTTTCTGGGATTTCTGCTACCAAACGGAAACATTTTAAGGTCTGCACTGTGGTTTTTAATAGGCTTACCACACACTTTGCGTGGCTTTATGGTTCATGAAGGAGCCCAATAAGCACATCAGCATCCACAGACCCTCACGCTGGTGCTTCAAGTAATTTGATTTCTTGTTAATAAAACAGCCAAATGCCTAGGGTAGCTGGCACCACACACCATTGCCAAGCCAAGCGCCTGGAGCCCGTGGCACCTGCAGTCTGGATGCATTTTCCAGGATTCCCTTTGAGAAATGCGTCTGTGTGTGGTGTGTCCATGTCTGTCTGTCCCTGTCTGTGTGTGCTCACAGCTTGTCACCAGCTGACAAAACCAAAGGCTAAGGAGCCTTTTGCTTCTTCCTATAGCAGCCATGCAGCGCTGCTGCTCTGCACTGGATTTAGCTCACAAGTGATTTACTGGGAGCGCAACTTCCTTAGGAAGCCAATTTAAAAACTGGTGTTCAGAGACAGGCACCTGGGTGAGCGGCTTCAAAAAACACCGAGTGAATGAGGCCCTCTGCGTACAGGAGAAACAGGGGCAGAGCAACCTCAGATCTGCTTTTAGCACTGGCAAATGTCCCACATGAAACTCAGGAGAATTTCTGTTGCTTTGGATATACTGCAGTTGAAAAGAGGGTCTCAACCTCGGCCACAGTGGTTGGGATTTCGTTTTCTTGTTCTGTTGGAGATGAAGATCAAAGTCCTGTAGATCCTCTGTAAAATCTGCAAATCCCCATCTGTGATGACTACGTGAAATGGTGTGCAGGGAATCACAGCTCCCTTAGGAAACAGCTGGATGGCTCAGAGATCCGAGCGAGTTCCCAGGCGTTGTGTTGTGGATGCAGGACAGACCATTACAAGCATCCCTCACCCTCCTCCTCCAAGCAGTTCATAATTGCATACACAAACAACCCTGCAGGGCTGAACCCTTGTCTTTATATCCTGCTCCCTCCCTGAACACAGAATACAGTGACTGGGAGGACTCAAGAATTAAAACGACCTCGTGTATCCACATTGTCTGCACTCCCGTTTATCCAGATCAAGCAGTGAGCTAAGGGCAGAACGTGAGCCACATCGTACGGCTCTGAAAACGTGTCACTAGGCTACTACAGATGAACTTGGCTCTAACTGACTGTTCCCATGTGTTTTCCCCAGCACAGAGCAGAGCTGGCAGTTTCAGACAGGACACAGCACCAGACACGGGTGCAGCCTCTGCCCCAGTGAGTGGCTCCACCGCAGCCACCCCACGGCCCCCATGGGATCCTGCGGCTCCGCAGCAGCGGCCAGCGGTGCCAGGGAGCCCCACAGCGCCCACCCCGACCTGCGGCACGCTCCCCTCACACACTGCCCCTGGCACAGCCTGCAGCTGGGGACTGCTCCTCTCGTTTATAACGCAGTGCGTTGGTTTTTTCCCTGAGGTTGCTGGCCTTTCGCTGCTCAAATCAACTCGGATACAGGGCAGCGCCTCCCTCACCTTTACTCCTCGTCACTTTAACACCAGCTCATCCCACACGTGCACCCATCAGGACTGACATGAATGGCTCAGCCACAGCCTGGCACATGAGCAGTGACCACGCACCGGGGTGGCGGTGAGCAGAAACCACTTCATTTTGGTGTTACCATTGAAACAACCAGCAACAACAACAGGAACAACGGCGGAGATTCACCAGGACAGCACCACAAGCACCAGACAGGGAACATGTGAGCTCTGCACGCTGGAAGGGAGCACTTCAGAGGTGGTGAACAGCCCCTCTGCAAGGAGCATACATGCCTTGTTTAAAGAGGGAAATACTGATCTGGGGGCTCACATCACGTTTCTCAGGTACAGAGAGCAACGCTGGCTCCTGCTACAGCACAGAGACATCACACGAGTGCTCCTGGCTGTGCTGAAGGAGTTTTCTACCACACTCTCCTCCTACTGAGCCACAACAGAAAAGTACTGAGAAATGCTGTGCCACCTTGAGGACCATTAGAGAAGTTAAAAAACAAACAGAAATAACCCCCAAACGCTAAAAATAAAAATAAACATTTCCAATTTTAACAAGTATCAGACTGATCAGTCAGATTACGACGACTCCAGAGCTTCCACAAGCTGAAGCGGGCTGACTTACTGGAGCAGACTCTGCTTTTCCACCAAGTAAAGGGGTGGACAAGTGTCCATCAGCAGCACCCATAGCCAAAAAGTGTCCCCAGGCCACCCGGGACACAGCAGCGCCCAGCTCACACCAGTGTGCGGTGCCTGACCACAGCACACCCACCCCCAGAGTGCCAAGGTCTCCCTGCACACCACACAGGTTATCTGAGGGACCGCTGATGAGTAATGGTTTACACACAGCTCTACACGTGGAGATAAAACCTTCGCTTCAGTTCAAACCAGTGCTTCACTGACAGGAGCAGCGTTGTGATGTATCTGTGACAAGTGCCCCCACGGCGGCAGGGCTCAGCCCGACTCAGTGCGGCTGCTGCAGCAGTGCCCACGTATCACACTTCTGCATGGGAACTGCTAAATAATAGGTACTGCTTTAGGGAATTTTCATTGCAAGAGGTAATGTGGTAGGACTGTGTGTATTTCTATAGATTATGTGCAGTACACACACACCTTCGGGTTTAGTGGGAATAGCTCAGACAGACACAGCCAATAAATGCATATAAGGAGTGGGAATTTCCTCGGGTTTAAATGTGTCACTGTTAGCAACCCACCACTGTTGGGGTCTGCACACACCCGAAGGGCATCTTTGACATTCTCCTTTTCTCCAGAAAACACAATCTGAGGTCCTGAAGTCAGAGAGGACTTCTGAACTGACAAGAAATCACACCACACACACCCAGCTTGAAGGCTCCTAAATCCAGACACCCCTGCCAAGGAAACGCAGAGCAGCCCCGCAGCAGCACCTTTCCCACACAGGGCTGCACTGTGACCAAGTCCTGCTCTGGGAGTGGTAAGGAAGAGCATCCCTCAACTCCCATCACTTCACTCCCACGCATCTTCCCTCTGTTCCTTGGGTTTTGTCACAAGAAACAGCCACCTAAAGCATTCAGCTGTGGTTCACATGGGAAAAGTTCAGAGATTTTGTCATCTACAATTTTACCTTGACTACTTGGTATGAATTATTTCTCATCACGATTTAGGGTGCAGCAGGGGACTAACAGAGGTGACAACACTCACCCATTACACCTAGCGCACAGACAGCTCCAGCACGGGCAGCAAAGCGCCAGGAACAAAACGCTCTGGAGGTGCAGTGTTTTGTGTGATCCCCTGGCTTTGGTGGCAGATGCTTTGCTGCGAGTTACCACGTGTTGAACCCCTCTACAACCACTCACCGTTGCTAACCATGCGCCTGGCCACTTCCCAGAGCACCAGCCCGAAGGCCCAGATGTCGACCCTCTTGTAAGAGTCGAAGCAGTCGGCCTGGATGCTCTCGTCCAAGACCTCTGGAGCCATGTAGCGCTTGGTGCCCACGCGGGGGTTGTTGCCCACGTCCAGCTGATTCGTGCTCTGGGAGTGCATCACCGCGAGGCCTGCGGGACAGAAAACACCGCCGTTACATCTCCTGGAGAACAGCAACAGCGCGGTGAGACACGGGCAGTGACACCCATCAGCTCCTCAAGGAGGGGACAGAGAGTCCACGTGTCCAAAGAGCAACGCGGTCAGCCCCAAACCAGCCCCAAACCAGTCCCGGTGTCCGCAGACCGAGACCGATGACCTCCTCAGGGATCGCCGTGAACCCTGTTGTTGCAAAACGCGGTCCTTAAGCGTTCTGCAGCCGCTGGATGTCACCAGCGCTCCGGGCACGTCCGCACGGGAGGCCGAGCATGTGCTGCTTGGAAGAAAACAATTCTGTACGGCCTTCAAATTTATTTATAGAGCTTTTGGGTGGGCGGACACATCCGAACTGTGGGGGAGAGGGAAGAAAAACACTGCGTGATGGCTACGCGCAAGTTAGAAAATAAAGCTGGAGAATAAAAAACACGGCGCTCGCAGAGGCTTGGAAAACAAACATCCTCAAGCTGATCTGAAATGAGTCAGTCAAAACCACTCTACCTGGTTTCACTAATTACCAAACATTTAAGCAAAGAACATTATGTGAGGGACTAAATTACTGTAAATTTGGAAACACACAGAGCTCTCGTTTTGCCGCGGTAAACAGCGAGCACTGCAAATTGAACACCAACAGTTGCCTGTCAGAACTGAGCAACAGAAGAGACGACACAAACTCTCCCCAATTTCCTCAACAACTCTCAAGAATAACACACGCTGTTGACATTGGACCCGAGTTTATTTTAGGTGAAACTTGCACAGCTTTTCAGCTCAGCTCCACAAAAAGAGTTAACCTGTCACCAGATCACTGGTTTTCTCTTCCTTCCCAAAAACAGCCTGTACTTTCCTACCATTTAAACAGACTTCAGGTAACTCCAAGTCACTAGGGAAATGCTTACAGCACCTCTAGAGAGATACCATCTACTACTGACCCCTCAACTGCTGAGATGATGGTTTGGGAAGTCTGCTCTCCAGATAAAAACACTGTCATACGTGTGTGTGACATATTTACACACGCTCATGCGCTGATAGAGTTGTTTATATTACTTTACAGTATACAATATGCACGAATTGTAATATTAAAAAACAGTTTGCACATTGGAAACAAAGGTCAGCAAAGTTCCTGGCAAACTCCGAAGAAGCCAAGACTTTGCAGAATGCCATGATAAAAACCGTAACGCTCCATCCAAATTGCAAAGTTCCTGGCAAACTCCAAAGAAGCCAAGACTTTGCAGAATGCCGTGATAAAAACCGTAACGCTCCATCCAAATTGGGCAAAACAGCCCCAGTGGAGCGACAGGACAAAGGTTTGGTGCCGAGGGACAGAGCCAGCAGCCCCACTGCACCCGGGCAGTGCTGCAATGAGGGCAGGGGGCGGCCGTGCTGCAATCGGGCTCTCCTCATCTGGGAGCAGACGCTGCCCTGCACCTCGGATCCCGGTGCACGCTATGGGGAGCACCAGTGTGGTCAGAGCAGCTCTACTGCAAGGGAACAACTCTTTACAGAAAAAGCTGGACAAGGACACAAATCGACGGAACACAGTGGTTTCCAAGACACCAAGAAATCCTCTCTAGTGTGCACTGCAGCATCAGCCAGAAACAAAACCTGAGCAAATATGTTTTCCTAGAGCTCTCTGCACCTTCCTTACAAACACCCGTGGTTGTTTCACATGGACGTTCACAACTCAGTGTGGAGGGGCAGGGAAGCAGGGAAGAAGAGGAGGGTTGGACTCTTTCTTTTTGTACCAGCATTACTCTGCTGTTCTATCAGGTTGCTCAACTGACACTTATCACCGTGCACGCGAATTGCTTTAGCAGGGCAGAACTTTTCCACAGTGCTGACAGCGGGACTGACACCCACCCTTGGACTTTACCACAGGGTTTCTGCTGAGACAGAGCATGTCTGAAACAGCCCGTTTCAGAGGTGGACAGCTCTCCTTTACAGATAAGGAACAAATGAAAAACGTCAGACACATGCCTGAGGTTCTCACGTTTGAAAAAATAGCTATTTTACCACCAGAAAACTACCTGGGAAACGTTTATTGCTGTGCTCTCAGAAAAATCTCTCAAACACCTGAGGCCTCCAGACAAGCAATGTGGCAGATGTCACTGTATCAGTGTGATGTCAATCAACGCCAATATGTGCTGTCCTTCCTCAAAATGAACTACAAGTTCATTTAAAAGCCAATCTCTGAAGTTCTGTATTTTTCACTTACCATGCCTTCTGCAAATTTAGATGGGCCCAGGTGTGTGGCTTTCATGTTTTCCCTGTATCTCATGTCTCTCAGGCAACAGTGACAGAAACTATGCAGTGGAGTTACTGAATAAAATCCCATCTCCCAGCAGACTTTCTGCCCAGGCAGTGACTGCCCAGTGCTGCTGTCCTACCACTGCTCTCCCTTGTCTTGAGGAAAAGAATTAAGAACTAGCCAGACATACCAAGCCACGCTGCTGGAACTGTCTCACAGCATCCTACCAGCTTAAATTAACATCAGTTGGTCACGGAGGACCCAATTTTGGGCTCCTTGGTGAAGGACTCAGGCTGGACAGACCTGGGGAGCCTGGGACAGTGAGCACGTGGCTCTTGGGCTGTAAGAGAAAGGACTTGAGTGACTCTGTTATGGACTTAAGTAAGGGCTGTAGGTGGAAGGGAACTGGGGGGTTCAACTGGAGAAGAGAAGCTGAGGGGAGCCCTTATTCCCTCTGCAGCTCCTAAAGGAGGGGTTAGCAAGGGGCGATCGGGCTCTGCTCCCCAGGAACAAGCGATGGGATGAGAGAGAGGAAATGGCCTCAAGTTGTGCCAGGGGAGGGTAAGGTTGGAAATTTGGGAAAATTTCTTTACTGAAAGGTTTCTCAGGGCCTGGCAGGGGCTGCCCAGGGCAGTGGTGGAGTCCCCATCCCTGGAGGGGTTCAACAGACGGGAGATGAGGGGCTGAGGGACGTGGGTCAGTGGTGGACAGACTCGGTGATCTTAAAGGTCCTTTCCAACCAAACAATTTTGTGAGTCTATGACATTTACTAGTTAAGAAACAGGCCGAGGCCTAACAACTGCTGCTTTCCGTGATCCGCGAGTGGAATTTGACAAGAAAATGCCATAAAAAGGCCAAACTCGGCCTGCTCAGGCCCTAGGCCGCAAGGGCCCTGCAGTGGGCTGCGTTCCCAGGCTGCGAGCGCCACCTAGCGGCGGCGGCGGCGCCTCCCGGCCCCGTCATTTTGAGGTTAATTCTGAGACTTTTAGGGTCAGGGTCACCCAATACACCCGATTTCTGCAGAAATGCACCCCGTACAGCGGCCCCGAAGCGCACTGACCCAAATCCGCGATGCAGCACTGCCCGTTTTTCTTGACGAGGATGTTCTTGCTCTTGAGGTCGCGGTGTGAGATGGCCGGCTTGCCCTGCGTGCCAAAGATCTCGATGTGCAGGTGGGCCAGGCCGCTGGCGATGGACAGCACCACGCGCAGGCAGCTGACGGTGTCCAGCGTGGTGAGCTGCAGGTAGTCGTACAGCGAGCCCATCTCGTGGTAGTGGGTGATCAGCCACAGCTGCGTGCTGGAGTTTCGGGAAGTCATGTCCGAGGCAATGAAACCTGGAAAGAGAGGAAGAAAAGAGGATTACAAAGATGAGGGAGGGAGTGGAGCATCCCTCCCTGCTGAGGAGCGGCTGAGGGAGCTGGGGCTCCATGCCCTGTCCATCACTGACCCATGTCCCATCCTTTAAACCCCTCCAGGGATAGGGACTCCATCACAAAACTTAAAACTGATGAACCTCGAGAACTGCTTTCAAAAACGTGGTGTCTTAAAGCTGAACCCAAAATCCAGGAGCAGCTCCCTTCCCATTACCTCTGAACGTATTGTACATGAGCACACTGCTGACCTCCATAGCTTCAGATGAGAGGCAACCAAAGTTTTATTCCTGAGTTAAAGGCACAAATCATGTCTATTAAAAGCCCACACATGACATTTGTCAAAGAACACCCACTGCTTTCTCTGCCCAGTGTGATACCTTCGTAATCTGTGATATTGTTTAATACTGCATTTGAAGAAATCCTATAACATAGCCATCCAATGTGACAGTTATCAAGACAGACTGAACACACACAGAGGAACACGGGAAACGTGCAATGCAATTTCAGCCAAGTCACTTGCTCTCCTGGGAAGGAAAGTTCAATAATTCACATTTCAGGAGGCCACCGAATTCTTTTTGTGGTAACAACGGAGCTGCTTCAGGAAACAGCAGACAAACAGCAGGCAGGTACGGGACAGAGCCAGGGAATGCTCTGACAGGAAACAAGAAGTAAAACCAATTGAAGAAAGAGATGGCTTTATTCGTAAAGGAGAGAAGGTCATGGCTGCACAGCTTCACCTTCAGCAATGGCTCACAACACAAAACAGCCATTTTCTGAGGGATGCAGAATATTCAAATTCATTGTACCTTCTTATTTACAGGGAAATGAAACATATCAGAAAGGGGCAACTATAGTTGAGGTTTAAACACCAAAGGAGCTTAGTTTGGTGCTGAGCAGAGCAGTTAAAAGAGGAGAAAACAGTGGATTTGTACTGCAGTTTATTCAGGCACAAGGAAAAGTACTTAAATATTTAATATGAACTCCTTGCCACTTTTTCTTCCTTCGTTTCTCCCAGGCAAACTGAAGGGATAAAACCCCAGACACACACAACTGCTCCATTAACGCGATGTTCCTTTGCACTGAGCTGCCCTGCAAGAGGGGCTGCAGGGCCAGACGCTTCTGTGGCACCTCCATTCTCCTCTACACCCCGTGCTGCCGAAAACCAATTAATCCAGCTGACTGCTCCTTGCTAGAGTATTTCTGCAGGAGGACAGCAGTTCATGGTTGCTACAGCACCTTCTCCAGTTGAGACTCAGCACCCTTCTGCAAGGTCCTCAAAATCTCTATTCGAGTATTTATCACAAACACTGAAGCCTCCTGCAATGACACTGTCCTGGTGAGACCGCATCTGCAATCTTGTGTCCAGTGCTGGGCCCTCAGCTCCAGAAGGACAGGAACTGCTTGAAAGAGTCCAGCAGGGCCACAGAGATGCTGGAGGGAGTGGAGCATCTCCTGCTGAGGAGCGGCTGAGGGAGCTGGGGCTCTTGAGCTTGGAGCAGAGGAGACTGAGGGGTGCCCTCATTCCTGGGGATCCATTGGGAAAGGGCAGTGTCAGGAGGAAGGAGCCAGGCTCTGCTCTGGGATGGCCAATGCCAGGACAAGGGGCAATGGTCCCAAGCTGGAGCACAGGAGGTTCAAGCTGAAGATGAGGAGAAACTTGGTCAGTGTGAGGGTTATGGAGCATGGCCCAGGCTGCCCAGAGAGGTTGTGGAGTCTCCTTGTGTGGAGACACCCAAAGCCCTGGCCGTGTTCCTGTGTGACTGCTCTGGTGATCCTGCTCTGGCAGGGGTTGCACTGGGGGAGCTTTCCAGGTCCCTTCCAACTCCTGACATCCTGTGATTCTGTGACTATGAGATACCCAGCAAATCAGCAGTGACTGTTTGTGAACTCACTTTTACACCAGCTACACCAGGAAACAGAAATAGGGTTGTTCTGCTTACCTAAAATATTTTCATGCCGCAGCAATACAGTGTTGTACAGCTCAGTTTCCCTGAACCAGGATTTCTCATCCCGAGAGGAGAAGATCTTCACAGCAACGTTTTCTCCTTGCCACTGACCCCTCCACACCTCTCCGTAGCGGCCCTTTCCTGGGGGGAGAAAACACAGCACTGGCTGTCAGCGGACAAGCCCACAGGGGAAAGGCAGGATGAGATGATGGGATGGAAACCCACAGTTATGGCCCAAATACCGCACTGGTGTAGTTTGATCAGCCCTGCATATGCTTCTCACCACTGTTACAGTCACGCTGTGCTTAATGTTTCATGGCAGTTTAAGCCACAAGTTCAGAGTACAGTCTCCCCTCCAGTCCAGTACACAGTTTGTACTGGGAGGTGGAACCCACTCAAACAAAAAAGGACAAAGAAAATCCAAAAACCCCCCACCTCTGTCCTGTGGGATCAGGGCAGGCTGTCTGCACACCAGGCTTTTTCCCCAGATAGCTTAGGGGAGCGTATGAAATCTCCACGTGCCCACCAGCACAAGGTGCACTAGAGGAACTCCTTCATGGCAGCCTGAACACGACAGCCCCAGATTCACCTGTTTTAGTCCGGGGCTTGACTGAACACCCTGAGGAGTTAAAACTTCCACTGACTTACAGGAAGGTGCTGACCCGCTCCGAGTTCAAATCACTGAAGCAGCAGCATAAAATGTATTTAAAGAGTCTTTTTTTTCCCCTAACAGGATCAATCTTTGCCTTCCTCACCTCACCTCATCAGTGCCAGCTGGGATTTGGCTCAGTGGGTCTGCCTCGGGATAACTGTGACCCAAATGCTTCCTAAAACTACTAAATTCAAATTTAGCACTATTCAATTAATTTTATATATATTTATATATGTGCTGAAGAAAAGTGTAATGGATCCTTCAAAGTAACACTAAAATTCCTGAAAAAACCCAACCCTAAAGACCCAGAGTTTTTGGGACAGGAGAGAGTCTCTCTTTTAGGGGAAAAAGAGCAGCAGCAGCAGCAGATCACTGCCCACACAGCCCCAGATCAGCAGTGCTAAGCAGGTACACTCCAAACACTCCTGTTTCGAATGGCACAGAACCACACTTTTTTTAAATGCCACTTTAGCCGCTTTACTTGATGCTTCAACCCCAGATCTCAAATCCAGATGATCCCTTTCTAATCCTAAAGCCTTCCAATTCAACACCATTTAACAAACCAACGTTTGCTTCAGTTTGAGTTTCAAACTTCAAACTGAGCTTGCTTATCTAAAAACAGTTTGTTTTGCTCACAGAGAACCCAAATGAGCCTAGTTTGTGTTTCCAAACACCGCCTTACTAAACAAAGCTTAATTTTTCCCAGTCACAAAGCACAGGTGACATTTGCCCCCTTCCTCTGCACAGATCTGAAGGGAAGTTTTTCTCTTCACTTTCCAAAACCAAGTGAGTTCTGCCAGCTGAAGCCTGAATAGTTTCATGTATCATATGCTTGTATAATAATATTCTAATACTATATTATATATAT
>NW_010172612.1:0-242 GCF_000695765.1 Mesitornis unicolor
GCTCTAGTTGGCAAGGTATGGCTTAAGTCACTGGCAAAAGCTCATCGAACAAAGATTCTGCTGGTTGGGTTTTCCAAAAGCTACTTGTTTGGTTTTGGTTTTCTTCAGTGGCACCCCCTGCAGATATTCTCTCTGGAAGAGATAGGTCACAGTACGCATCTCTAACCTTTGTCAAAATCTCTTTGGGAAACGGCATCCATGGGACCTGTAGCAGTCCAGAGCTTGCCCTCTTTCAGGGAAAG
>NW_010172612.1:273-18755 GCF_000695765.1 Mesitornis unicolor
TGTTAAGACTTGCTTCCTCAGGCTACTCATTAATGTATGAAATGGTGTCTGATTAACAGGTCCATTGGCTGAAGGTATTTTGATGCTCTCGAGCCACAAAGAAGTTACTTTGTTGGTGATACACACAGATAAGCTGAATTGTATGTTGGTACTTAATGAATTCGTTATCTTTGAGCAGTAGCTGAAAAATCCTTCCTTTGAAGAAGCAAAATCCTAGTAGAAAAACTTAGAGAGAAAGAAAGTCAAATGGGAAGACTGCTGATGTCTACTGTGTGCCCGATAGAAGAGTACGCAGTGCAGCCTGAGTGTCCTGCATCTCAAACTGTGGGTTTGTCTAGTTATTGGAAAATGAAATGGAAGAGAGCTCTTTGTTTGCATCTTGTGATGCAAAGTATATGTTCTCTTAGCTCCTAGTTACAGTAAAATAGTGCATGTACTGGAAGTGTTTACTGTCTTTGAAAATTCTTCACTGTTAGCCTAATACTACTGGTCCTGGAGTTCCTTCTCCTTGAGCAGTGAATTATTTTCACTTTATTCCATTCATTTATTTTTCCACTTCCTGAGATCACTTTGTAAATTCTTCCACTTATGATATCTACAGATTATCAAATTGCTGCCTCCTTCTTCCCAGCAACTTTTCCTCCTGGTGAATCTCTTCTTGACTGGCTGCAGTGTCTTCTTGCATGCTGTTTTATTTGTGAAGCAGCACTGTCTACAAATGGCTCTTTTCTTCTGGTCTGTTATATTTTAAATATCAGTTGCTTTCCATAATGAAAGACATTTTGAGTCCAACGGAAGAGAGAAATTCAGTGCTTCAAACCTAGTCTTTCTGGAGTCAAATGCCTCTGCAGTGCTGTGATTTTGAACAACATATGCTACTTCTGACACACCTTTTACTTGCATTTTTTTTGCTCTTTGTCTTCCCGCATCTCCCCAGTTTTCTCTTCAGCAGAAAAATGATTCATGATTTCTGTGAGCCCTTTTGGATTCAGAACAGACATGTCAGAAACATTTATGTAGACTTCTGTCTGTTGTGAGTCAGTCCAAGTTGTCCATTACTGCAAAGTTACTCATTTTTTTGTCTGTGTGTGTGGATCCCACTGTATATCTTTAATAGCTGGTGAGAATACCATTTAGACACCTTACTTGGCTCCTTAGTTTTCACATTTGAACTTTACTGCTTAGTTTTTGTGCATTTTACATAAAGTAGTAAGAACCTTCTGCCTCATAACACCACAAGTGCCCTTATACTCAAGGTGAATACTCCAAACTGAGAGTGCTCTCCTCTGAAGAAGGGAGTTCTTGTCAAATGAACCATTTCACAGTTCAGAATGTTCACTAAATGCTTTTTTTGGCTGCCCGAAGTTGCTTCTCACTGCACTTTTGATTTCTTCATTGTCTGCAAATAAGGACTCGCATAAATCCTGAATTCTGGCACCACCCAGTACACGTTTGGCTGTGTATGCACAGCCTGTTTGGCAGTGATTTGTTAGAGTAAAGCTCAGTAAAGCCCAGAGACTCCCACGCTTGATTAAACTCTTGGGCTCTCATTTTTTTTACAACTATTTGTGTCTCTCTCTGTGTCCTGCATACACTTTCAGGTGCAAAGCTGCTTGGAACATGGATTTTTGGAGGTTTGGCAGATAGAATCAGTAATGACCAGGAGGAGTTTCTTTGGCAGTCACTGATGTGATTTGAAGCTAACCATTATTTACATTGTATCTAAGCACCTATATTGCAACTTAATTAGCTTAAAACACAAACCACTGCATGAAGTTACTTACATATATGTAATACTAGACCACCTGTTCCGGTTGTGCTCTGTGGAATCCTTTAGCCCTTGGTTTGTGCTGCTACTGAATCCTCTTTTAATAGCAACAAATACGACTTGACTGTCCTAGGATCCAACTCTACCCCATAATCTGATCAGCATTGGCCAGCAAAACGAATTCAAAAGTTTCATTAGCCTTACCTAATTGATCTTTATTCACTATGCATTTTTAACAGCAGTTTCTACTAAGCAGATGCTGGAAACAGGTATAGGTGGAAGTTGTACAGTGGAAGTTGTATTTCAGCACAGTTAAAGCCTCAATAAAACAGGTCTTTCTGCACCTGGCAGTTTTCAACAGGAGAGACCTGCTCTTGACAGCCAAGCTGTCAGCTGCCTGGTACAGTCAGTGCCAAGTGTGCTGAGTCTAGACCACAGATAATGTGAGATTTGGGGATTACATAGTCAGAAGTTGTTAGACCATTTGAGGGTAAGTTAGACCCTGGAAACTTGCCTGTTTTGGAGTAAGTGTCATTAATGTAGTTACTGTAATAACAGCATTCTGTTCTGCCTTCAGCACAGAGCTTTCCATCATAGCTCTGCAGGCTAAATAATAGTGTTTAGCAACGGTGCTTGAAGGATCTTTTTTTGGTTGTAAGAGAACAAATTAATTTCCACGTGTAGTTATTTTGTGAAATTAAGTGCTCAGGACTGCATTACACAATTCATGTATGCAGCACTTCTTGGTAAAATGTGGCGTTTACTTCAGTTTCCATGTGTGCCTTGTAGGATGAACTGGTGGTTCTCATCTTCACTGGCGTATGTTGTTCTTGATAACAGTAGTGTGATCTGCAGCGTAGTGTTAATCTGCTGTTGGATTCTCTCCCAGATATAACTTTGATAAATGCAACTGAAGTCTTATCATTGCACTCAGTTTTAGATATGATCGACAGTGATTGCTGTTCTGTACCAGTGGCTGCTTTGATCCTTTGCCCCCTCTCTAGTGGCAGACAGTACTAGACTCTTTACTTCCTCTTCAGTTTTAAATTAATTCATTTTGTCTATTTGAGTGTCCTCTTCTGTTACAGGGGGGTGAAAAGAGGCTGCTCATAGATTTGTTAAATCCTCTTTCTCTACCAAAACTTGTACTTGTTTTTAGGGAGAAGCGACTTCTAGACTATTCATCTCTTCTTTTTTCCATCTATCACTTTTCCTGCTTCCTACCATTTAAGAAGGATACTAGTGCTGGAGGTTTTGCTACAGCAGTGTGTAACAGCAATGGCCTTTGTAGTTTACATACTCCTTGTCTAGTACAGTAGTTCTAGAGGGCAAATGCCAGTTGGAGATTTCTCTGCTTCTTATGCTAAAGCCTCTGAAATATGCAGTGTGAATCCTTGTAACAGCAGTTTGAACACTTCAGATTTAGAACAGTTTCTAGGGAAAACCAGGCTTGAGCTTTCCCAGGGTGTAAAATATTTCTAGGTGCATTGTAATTCTAGTGCAAAATTTCCTGCGTTGTGGAGAAAATACTTCTGTTGTCTGTGACACCTCCTTGTGTAACTGTAGGCAATGCTTTTTACAGTCCCTTCTAGTAACTCATTGCAGAGAAGAAATGCTCTTGACTCTTCCCTTCACCAGTTAATAGAGAAACATAGAATGAGCATGTGTTTAGTGTCAAATCTTCAGCATCTTGCCATGTTTTCTGAATTTTTAACTTAGTGAGTTCTAGAGTTGCAGCTGATTTGCACTGTAACTGGAGTGGGCCAAGGTTATTTAGAAATATTATTGTGCTCTTACAAGCTGGTCACCCAATGTGCATCACTGTAGTCTGCAGTGATAACACTGACTGAATGTTCAGCATTATCAGCTATTGACCTGTAATCATTGCTGCTCTCAAAACAAACGTATCCTGGTTTGATATTTGTCCAAGGATATATCTTCTTTTTTAAATAAGCAAAAAAAAAAATCAATGTAACGTTTAATGGCTTCAGAAAGCTTCTCAGTTTCATGCCACAGTTTTATTTTCCTGTCTCTTGTGTGTTACCTCCATCTACAAAGTACTTAATAGTTCATTAAAGAACATTAGCCCCTGTGGTGCCACTGAGCACACATGGGTTTAGTCAGTGCTTAGCTCCTAATGTAAGAAATAATGCAGCTTTGTGATAAGGTCTTTAATCGAGGACTTTGGTGGCCTGTTTCCCAGCACCAGTGTGGACTTGCTGAGTGAAGTGCAGCAAGCTCTGCTCTGCTCTGTTTTACCTGTACTAATCATCAGCATGAGTTATTCAGGCAGATTCAGCTGCAGGACTTTCAGGGAAAGGGAAACTTAAGTGGTTCTTTCAGTTAGCAGTTGTGTATTTGTATTTGCCATACTAAGGCTGCAAACCCTTTCTTGGCAAGTCTTGTCTGGACTAGCTGCATTCCTGTTGGAAGTGTTTTGGGGTTTATTCTTAAATGATCTCTGAGCAGTTCAGAGCTGAAAGGTGTTATATGCTTGGCTGTGAAACATAACCTTTTCAATATCTTCCTCTTTCCCCTTCTAATTCAGGGCTGTCTGATTTTGAGTGATGAACTGAATCATGCATCACTAGTGCTTGGAGCAAGACTGTCAGGAGCAACTATTCGAATCTTTAAGCACAACAGTAAGTATCAGATGGTGGACTCTGCCTTTCTGCAGATGCTATAGATCAGATACAGTCTCTTCTGTCTTTTAATAGTTGGAAATCCAATTTCGTGCAAGGAAATCAATTACTGGTTACCTGAAAGGTCAGAAGACTGCTGCTACTGAGAATTTTATCATCCTGAATTGGATATTTTTTATACCTTGAGTCTCAACTAATAACATTTTTATCCTGAACCTGTTCTGAGTTACACTTTCTGCATATGAAGAGGAACATGCTGCCCTTTGGCAAGTCTAGGGGCACTAATGTTTTAGTGTGGCTTCTTGTTACTTGGATAGCTCAGTGTGATTAGACTCTTTTTTAACAGTCCATGTCACATAGTGATGCAATCTTGTAGTGGTCTAGGTTACAATTTGGGGAATAAGGAAGTTCAATTTTAGGACCAGATGCTGACATGATCCTACAGTATTTCAAGTTTGTGAATGCAGATGTCCTGGCTAAATTAAACAGCCACGCATTGGTACAATGTGGTACAAAAGGAATTTTTGGGATGTGAAGCATAGATTAATTTCACGGAGTTACTTGCTTTAAGTATTTGTCTCTAAAATACACAGAATTTTCACTTTACTGGTTCTGACTTCCTCCAAAGGAAGTATTAGAATAACTTTTGGATTAAAAACACTTAGGATCTCCTTCACTTATTCTCAGTGAAAGAAGTACATGGTTGTCTTTGATAAAGCCACTACCGTCATTCTTCAGCTGCTCCTATACTCTTTATAATACCAATCTCTGAGATCATGATGACTCTTTTGAAGTGGGTGATGGTGACAGCAAAGCTTGGGTGGCTGCAATTATTTTCCTTTCTGTCCCACTTGATAGTGGATCCTCTGCTGTGCTCACTGTTTCTTTTGTGCTCTTTCTTTCTGTTCTCTATTTTTTGATTTATTTTCTTTACAGAAGTGTCGAGTTTACTGGAACATTCAGTAATTTATTTTTTTCCTTCATTCTTCATAAATCTCGATTGCTGGGCAAGATCACAAAAGCTTTCCATTCAGCTTCTCTATTTGAACAGACGTACTTCTGAACTTGGCATCCAGTTGCAGAATTTCAGAGAACACTGGTGACAAACTTAGTTCTGGGTATGAGGAGGATTTAGAAGCTCTGATATGATGAGGAAGAATAGATGACCTGTGGGAATGGGGTACAAACTTGCAATGGGGAGACTGGGGGATGTTCTAGAAACCTTACAGATGGTGGGGATCTGGGAAAGAATGGAGCGACAGATCAGAACTGGAAGGAAAAATGCAAGCAATGATCTTGGCCTGTCAAGATGCTGTTCGATTCATGGTTCTGTGTGTGCTCTCAATCCTGCTCTTGTTATACTCTATACTGCCTTAGTTAACTTCATTTTTCTGAGCTGTTAATGGCTTCATTCATATTCCGCATTTTAGAAATTATGGAAAAAATTAAAAATCTCCTTTAAAATCCACATTTAATGTTTCCATTTTTTTTGCTGCCTCATTCTGCAGTTTATCCTTTTTATTAAGATCAGGCCTGGTTCCCAGTCTTTCCCTCTCTCTTGAGAGGTCAGAGCAGAAGTTGATATTGGCGTTGTTCTCCCTGACTGCACTAAACTTTCTTTTCTTCCTTGAGAGATTTGTTGGAGGCAGGGACTCCACTGCTGATTTCTTATCTTTGTCTTTTTCTGAGCATTAGCTGTCTTCTAACAGGCTATTAACTGACCTATTTTGCTGTATAATGTCTAGTCTGGTTCTCGTTCACAAACTCTTGCTGCTACAAGTGCCCTAGTCTACCAGTCCTCTTTTCATGATTGTTTCTGCTCTTTTCCATGCCCTAGTGTTGATATCTGTCTCTTGCTCAGCACTTTAGCTGTTATGGTTTGATTACTCCCATCTCCACTGCTTTCCTCAGGGGTTTTTTTTTGTTTTTTTCAGGACTGATTTCATGTGGATTTATTTGCTCACGTTAGTCAGGTCTCCTAGGATCGTGTTAAGTGTTCATAGCCAAAGCTAGTGAAGTTTCAGAACACACTGCTACTAACAGCTTCATCTGTCTGGTTTCTGATATGCTGAGCACTGTGCTCTTTCCTATACTGGTGCTTCTTTTTTTTCCCTTCCTTTTCTGTTTTTGGTTTGATTGCTTCCTGTTCCACACCTCCAGTCCCTTCAATTTTAAACAAAGTAGTAAAAAAAGTACACTTGCTCTCCTTCTTGTCCTGTCCTTTGGTCTATTTTCTCCTTATCTTTAGTTGATTATCCTTGAGCTTGCTTGTTCTTTTTTGAGTTATTTCAATCTGCAAGGACACGCTTACTCCCTAAGTTGCTTTCTCTTTTTCTTATGATGAGAAACTTTTGGGTTTTTTTCTTCCTTCCTTATTTGCTGTTTGTGCTGAATGCTCTAACTTGTGCTTTTAGCTTAGGACGATGAAATTCTTCCTCGGAGTTCATGCATTCACACTTTCCCTTTAATCTCATCTGTGGGCCTGCAGCTAGATGAAGCCCATGCTTATTGACTTATGTATGGTCTGTCCTCCACACTGGAGCAATTTGTGCATTTCTGGAGTATTGCTGTCTTTAGTCATGTCAAAGCTCAAGCTAGTAGCTGTTTTGGTACCATTTAACAGTAATTTCTGGTGCAGATATGCAAAGCCTGGAGAAGCTGCTCAAAGATGCTATTGTGCATGGGCAACCTCGTACACGGAGGCCCTGGAAAAAAATTCTTATCTTGGTGGAAGGAATATACAGGTACAAACTATTCTTTATATTCCTAAGACCCTCCACATGAGATCTAGCTGCTTAGTGTTTGAGTTCCTTTGCCAAATCAAGCTATGAATATGTTCACTTCGTAGTTATTTCATTAATCTCATCTGCGAATTAAGTTGAGCTGTGTGTGTCTCACATCCTGGACTTTCTGTTGCTAGTGCTGTAGCTGCACCTGGTGTTGTCACAATGCTTCCCACATCCCGATTCGAGCATAGAAATTAATTAATCTGAACTGATTAGTTACAACAGAGCTGAGGTCTTAAATTGCTTGTCCATTCCATTCTTTCTGTGCTCACCAGGTGATGCTATGGTGTGAATGGAATTGCGCAAATTGAACATTTTTGCTGAGAGTCAGTAGGAGCATGTAGTAGGCTGAGCTGTGTCAGGCATTTAAATCATGGTTACTTTCAGCACAAAATGGGTGTTTTGGAGTGCTCCTAGTCAGTTCTCAAAAACAACAGGTAAGTAGATGTCAGTTCAGAATATTGACATTAGGGTGGAAGTAGAAACAAGATAATTCATTTATACAATTGTCACTAAAGTCATTTAACTTACCCTTGCTGCTACTATTTAGTGTGTGTGTCAGCATCCCAGAGATGTTAAACGGGGGGAAAGTAGAGATCTGGGCCCCAGGTGCGAGGAGAAGTTATCTTTAATCTCTGCAGAACACAATGTGTCTAGCAAATTTTGTGTTCATAAGTACTGAAAGAGTGAAGGAAAGAAAGCTTATAAGGAGGCCTCAACCATTAAATCAACTTACACTGAATTTCTGTTTCTCAACAGTATGGAGGGATCCATAGTCCGTTTGCCTGAAGTGATTGCCCTTAAGAAGAAGTACAAATCCTACCTGTACCTTGATGAGGCTCATAGTATAGGTGCCCTGGGTCCCAGTGGCCGGGGTGTAGTGGAGTATTTTGGACTCGATCCTGAAGATGTGGATGTTATGATGGGAACATTCACCAAAAGCTTTGGAGCTGCTGGAGGATACATTGGGGGCAAGAAGGTAAAAAGCTGGGGATCTCATGGCTGTTTCAGGCTGGTGATGGGAGTCCTTCACTAAGCATTTCTAAACTGATCTAATTCTCAAGTACCCTGACTTATCCATTTGTTTCATACTTTTACATACTGTCTAGTACTGTGAAAGTCTGCAATGGAGAAGAGTCTAGTAAAATACCTCAGAATTGTAGAGTTCTCACGTGGTCAGCAATGACCTCTGCAGAATGTACAGTAGTGGTGTACTATTTTTTTAGGAACTTCCAGGAGCTGGGAAGCAGGGATTTTGTTAACATTACTTCTGAATATAAGGGTTGCAGGAAAAATGCCAAAAGCTGAAGTTTTCCAGTGTGTTTGAAGGAAAATCCCCTTCTTAGATTTGCTGGTAGAACGGATCCCTCTGGACTCTAACAGTTTGTTTTCTGGAAAGACACTTCCCATTTTGTTTTGGTTTTGTTGGGGTTTTTTTAGGCTACTAACTCCGTTCTATTGGAAAGTACTGCTAGTACTGCTTTTGGGAGAGATGGTGTACACAGTAGCATGTGTGCCCTTTCTCATATCCTCAATTGTATCTCACAGATGAGGCTTCTAACCCTTGAGAGTAAAATTCTACCATTTTCCTACCAGGACAATGATTTTTTTAGATACTAGTAGTGACAATTACTTCAGTCTATCCAAATGGAAATGGCACTTGCAGGTGTTTCTCTTTGGGAGTTTACTACGGTTGGATTTAAATTACTCTGACATCTCCTCCGAAGGAAAGCACTCTATTAATCTTTTTCCAGAAGTAGTGAGCTACTGGGATTAACTCCCTTGGCGCTGAGGTGAAGCAGCTAAGAGTTCTTTGCAGTTGTGTTTTAGCTACTGTTTGAGGGATTCCTTTAGAGGTTACAGGCCTTGAATCCTCTTACCTAGTTTATTTCAAATTCCCTTTACAACTTCCTTTCATTTAACTCTGACTCCAGGCAGACAACAATATAAAATAGAACATTTCTATAATGTGTTCCCAGCTTGTGCTGTCTACAGGGCCATCATTATTAATTTTATGGTAGGAGAAGACAGAATCTGTCCTGCGATTCATACTGGTCTTTATAATATTTTGCTGGAGTGGTCTGAGTATTTTGAAGTGGTGGTGTTACAGTTAATAACAGGCAGCCTAGATCTGTGGTATGTTTGTCTTTTGTTCCTATATGACCTACTTTTGCCCTCTGATAAATGTAGCAGGTGTGTTCAGCTGGGAAATGCAGGAGGGGTAGGCTGAGCACTCTTAAATTACACCTGCTGCTTTATTTATGTTGTGCTGATAAATGGGAGAAAATATTTTGTGACCTCTTCCCCTGTTTGAAGACTTTTGTGGGGAAACAGTTATACTGAGCGTGATACGTAAGCACCTATGTATCCCGCTACCCACTATTTCATTTGTTTTATACTCCCACTGTTAAAATAAACACTCTTAAATCATGGCCTGTGCACAGCTCGAGTAATGAAAACACCTTGTTGCAATCCAATGCTGGTGGTGATAGCTAAGCAGGTCTGTCATAGGCATTTGTCTTTGACCAACACACACTCCTGTCCTGTGACATAATTATGGGTTGTCATGTCCCTGCTGTTCGCTCTTACTTGTACCATAAGTACAAGTATGTACAAGTACATCCCCCTGTACTTGGCACTGGTGAGGCCGCACCTCGAGTGCTGTGTTCAGTTCTGGGCCCCTCACTAGAAGAAGGATGTTGAGATTCTGGAGCGTGTTCAGAGAAGAGCCACAAGGATGGTGAGGGCTCTGGAGAACAAGCCTGATGAGGAGCAGCTGAGGGAACTGGGGTTGTTCAGCCTGGAGAAGAGAAGGCTGAGGGGAGACCTCATCCCCACCTACAACTACCTCAAGGGAGGTTGTGGAGAGGTGGGTGCTGGTCTCTTCTCCCAGGTGATGGGGGATAGAATAAGGGGAAAGGGCACCAAGCTGTGCCAAGGGAGGTTCAGGTTAGAGCTAAGGAGGAAGTTCTTTACTGAGAGGGTCGTCAGAAGCTGGACCAGGCTGCCCAGGGAGGTGGTGGAGTCACCATCCCTGGATGTGTTTAAAGAGCGGGTAGATGAGGTACTTAAGGATATGGTTTAGGGGGTAGACAGGAACGGTTGGACGTGATGATCTCAGAGGGCTTTTCCAACCGAGCAATTCTGTGATTCTGTGATAACATCAGTCCTTGAGCTACCTGTTCTCTTCCAGGACATTCTGGAAGAGGTTTCTTTTGGTGGCCCATTTTATGTTGTGGTTAAGACATGACAATAAAGCATTTCTCTGAGTGCTGGGAAGGCAATGTCTTATGCCTCTTGTGTTTTGCTAGGAACTGATTGATTACCTCAGGACTTACTCTCACAGTGCTGTGTATGCAACATCAATGTCACCTCCTGTTGTGGAGCAAATCATCACCTCCATGAAGTGCATTATGGGTGAAGATGGTACAACTGTTGGTGAGTCTTTCTAACAGTAAGCATGTCGAAGGGGAAGCCAAACAGAGCCACTTTATCACTTTGGCAGATAACTCATTCAGTGGACGCGTTCATAATTATCTGCTAGTAAATGTAGACTTAGAATTTCTGGAGCAATAAACCAATTTACTGTCCTACTTGGCATATAAACCTAATAACAGCATGAGGAATTTTGACCTAGAGGTAAGTCATCTTGATCTTGTCTAAGACACAATATTGTCATATAATGATTTTTGTTCTGTGTCTAGCTTTTCTAGCCTCCTTCTTTTTATTCTCTGTTGTTTGTCCTTTGTTATTTGCTCCGCTTTGTAGATTGCTTTCAGAGTATTTTGCTGTGTATCTTTTACAGTCTTGTGTGCTGGTTACTGCAGGGATGATGCTTTTGATTTTAATCTCTAGTATAATCTGACGTTTGCACCTCACTTAAAGTAAATATGGAAATGTATCTGAAATAATGTTGTACTTGGGGAGCTAGAGGCAGTTTTCAATATCAGCAGACTTGATACACCAGGAGAAGAAATTCAGCATATTTGTCTTTATTGTCTTAGTTTTCCTTTTTCATTATGAAAATAAGAAAAGGGAAAACTGTATTAGTCTTGATGCATCCAAATTAAAAAAATACAGATTCTTGTGTCTTATTTGCCTAGTAGGTAGCAGCTTCCTTCAGTTACAGCATGAAGTAAATAGCTTGCACTTGTGATGTGTAAGCTGCCTTGAAGCTGAAATGGTGCAGTACTTTGCACGTAGGATACTTTTCCCTCTTCACAGGTAATTAAAAAGCTGTGAGCTACTCACACAGGATGATGGTGTAGTTTGCTGAGGATCTGTCAGTGCTGTTCAGTTCAGGGGCTCTCAGAATTCAAACCACAGAATATAGTGAGTTATGGGAGTTTCAGGCATCTGGCCACGAGGTGGTAGTGTATACTGAAGAACTGCATTTGCTTTTGAATGTGGATCGTCTGACCAACTCACCTGACAGATAACTCCTACAGTGAAAAAGCTCATTGGAGAAATTACTAAGACATTCTATTATAACAGGTTTAATTTGGTTTGCTGACATCTGAGAACAGAGTTAGTGCCAGCAATTGGAGTTGGTGGTTGGTCAATAGGGAAGTCATCACTGAGGCGAGTACAGCCAGGCAGCAGCCTGTATCTGTGCTGGCACTGAGTGCTTCCAAGTGGTCTGTGTGAGATACCTGTACCAGCCAAGAGTTGTCCTCAGTGCTGCTCTCGAGAACAGATATTAACCAAGCTTCAGACTGCATGAAAAGTTGTGCAAAAGGGCTGGGTCTTGCCATCATCTTGGAAGTGACTGTTTGAGCCCTTTCCAGCTGATGATTTGCCAACAGTCTCTGGTCTGCTCAGGCGTTGCTTGTTTTGGGTTTCTTCCAATATCTGTTTTGCTTAATGAAGTGGGAAGCAAGGAATGTGTAACTGATTGCTGTTTGCAGTATTCAGACGAAGGCATTTCTGCCCGTTCCTGAGGTTACAGTGTGATATCCTTTCATGCCAGGAGAATGGGAGCAACTTCCACTCCAGGCTGTTTTCCTGCCATTATTCTAGCAAGATCCATCAGAGCTGAAAGATGAACTAGATCAGGAACCAGTTTGGCAAAAAAGAAATTAAAAATCTTAAAAGGCCTTTTTTATGTTGCTTAAAATACATGTCAGGCTACATCCTGCTAATTTGGTGCTAAGGAGTACCAGAATTCCTAGCCACCCTTTCTGTTGAGGAAAGAAGTGGTTTTGGTGTTGGAAAGCTGTCATGTCAAAGAAACCTTTGTGTGTCCAATGTCTGTATGAACTGTAGTGCTTCTCGGAAGTGCTGGGTGTAACAGCTGGATAGCCAAGCTCCTGTCTGCTCGTACTCGGAAAGAATTTCTCAGTTACTGGTCTCATGAAAGTGTTACTGGCTTTCTAAGCATCTAAGTCAGCCTTCAGCAAGGGTAAGCACCTCATAGGATGTTCCCGGCATGAAAGTGCTTCTCTGTTCATTTTCTGCACGGTGCTGTTTCCCAGTCATGCATTTTTTTTAATTGCCTTAAGGCTTTAGAGATAATATTACTTTGTAGGCATTTTCTGTGGATGGGGCTGGCAAAAGTTCAGTTGGGTGAGCTGAGCAGCTGCTTAGTGATTCCATGACAAAGTTTTGTCTTTGTTTAAGGCCTTTGGCTGAAAAACTTCTGTTTGGGTTCTGTGGTATTACGGGGGAGGCTCTGGAGGACCCTGCTTGCAGTTGGTTTGACTAAGAGTAGATGTGGAGTGGTGCTGGTAAGAGTTGATAACTGTGGAAGACAAGTAGAGAAGTAGCGCTAAACCGAGTCATGGATAAGCACCTCTGAATCAACTGTGTATTATAAAAATGTCACTGCTTTTAAATTAGTTAAGCTGATCTAATGGATGAAGGAAAACTGAAGTAGGGCAGTGGTTTTACAAGGGCACAGGAGTTGGAGCTGGAATCAGCAGTAGACAGCAGGCTCCCAACCCAATTTTTAGGGCCACAGCTAAATCTTTTAATGGCTTCAAGAATGCTTTCTTGAAAAGAGCCTTTGCGGCAGCTTGTCTGCCTGCTTCTGTTCACCACACAGCGTTTGTAAAAGCTGCTGTCCTCCATGGCATCAAACCTTTGTGGAAATTGTGATGTCAGATTGAGATGGACTGCAGTTGAGGAGTAAGTAGTAGGAAGCAATTACTTTTGGAGGATGAAAGGGAGTTTTTGTGTATTATTTTTCAAGAATAAGTTAATTCTCTCCTCTTATGCTTCAGGTTGTTCCTAAATATGATGAAACATCTGGAGGCTTTAAACTTACAATGTAAGGCGTTGTAGTTACTAAAACTTTACATAACTAAAAAAAGTAAATATCTCCTTTCAAATCTTTCCAGCAGGCTGTCAGTGATTAAATAGGATATTAGTAAGAGGCAGCACAGACAAAATACAGATGCTATGAAAAGCTGAAAGGCTGCTTATAGAGAACATAAGATGGATGGCATGCAAATGTGCTGCCTGAGCTGAGACAGTAGTTTCTTGTGTCTTGATTTCTGTTCAAACTAATCTGTTAATTCTCTGTACTGTTTATGCATGTATGTGACTAGCAAGCCTCAATCTCTCTGAAGACACTTATGAAAATGTCATTATATATGAATCCAAGTATATTACTTGCTCCTTCATCCAGACTGCAAAAAACATTCCGACAGCCAAGGCAATGGCAGTCATGTTACGGGTTCTCGGTTGTGGTGCTTCCAGTACTGCTTGTGAAACTCCTCTACATTACTGGCTCACTGCTGTATGTTTGTCCTGTTTTACATTGCATTACTTATCTTGCACGCAGTTGGCTAGAAGACCATTATGTGGTCTTAAACTGAGCGTGCTTGATTTGTGATCACTTTGAGAATTTCTTCAAAGGAGCAGTCATTCTCCAGAGTGGTGAACATCTCGAGCACATGAAACGTCTTCAGAGAACAACAGTGACAACGTACATGGCTGTCTCACATATTATCACATTTGGCTTTGATATATAATAGAGCAAGGTGAGTAGGAGAGACGGAGAAGGCTTCTTTTCACAAAAAACCCACAGATTTTTGGAGCTGGTTTTCCAATTCAAAGTCACTGTGGTTGAAATCGTCAACAAGCAAATGCTGCTGATGCTTGTCAGCAGTTCGGTGGATGCTGCTCTTTCTCTCTGTTCAGCCACAAGGATGAATGAACTTCAGATAGTTTCGTCTAAAGTGTTTTTTTTCAAATGATAATAATAAAAAGACACAATAAGCAGACTTTTTGGAGTCATAGTATACACAAAGATGGTAGATTGATACCTGGAATGGAGTTCTGGAAAATTGTAGTGTAGAGCCACTTGATTCTGGCTGTTCGTGTGGTGTTTGGGTTATATAAATTGACTGTGGGGAAAATGAAACAGCTTGGTACTAGTCCTGGTAAATGACATATTGCTGAGATTTATAATATTAAGTACTTAACCTGTCTTGGTGAATTTTTCAGCATAAATGGTTCAGTTTGAGTTGAAAGCTGGATTTTTCACCATTACAATCTCACTAGGAATGGGAATCCAGTAGGCTCCTTTCTGCCATTTACGTGACAGCCGGCGATGCATCCTGTGCCACTGGAGTTCTGTTTGCACTGTTGGTGTTCAGGAGCCAGCCTGTTTGTTGCCCCGATAACATTGCCAGGGGCAAGTGGAAAAAAGTCGTAAAGAAACCACACTGAGATATGGGCAAATCAAAACATGCAAGGTGAAACAAGTCTAGGAACTGGCTAACCTCCTTCAGAGATGAAACTTAGTTTGCCCTTCTGTGTATTAAAAACTGAAGGCGAGCCTTACATACAGAAGTGTTTCAAGCTTGAACTAAAGCTGGCAGTGTTAATGGCTTGTAAAACAGGTGAACTACTTCCCTCCATGGACATTAATGCAGTAATAGTAATTAGACATGTTGATATTTATAACAAGTTTACTCTTTTCCATCTCAGTTTCAGGAGGTAAATACCCCACACCCAATCACAGTGCTATACGTAGCTTGTATAGAATAAGTTGTGGGTAGACCTTCCCAAGGTGACACTTAAATTTTGAATGAACGTTGTCTTGAGCACTGTATAGAAATCAAGGAATATTATCCTACCTAGCTCTAATGTCTCAAACAATGGAGGTAACAGTTGCATAGGTCATCCCAGCTGCTAAGCTATCGGATATGAATAACCAACCTTTGAAGGCTGGTCAGTTAGCTACACACAGTTTGGTATTTATCTCATCTGAGCACCTCAGTTATGAAGAGCTAGCGGCTGATTACATCTAGTCAGAGGAAACCTAAAAAAAAAAAAGAGGATTTCTAGTCTTTCCATTGTTGTGTGCAGCAAACTTGAGCGAGTTAGATCAGAAAAGGTAGTTAAACCAATTATAGCCAATGGAAATAAGAGTGTCCAGCTGTGTTGGCAGAGAACTGAGCCTAGCTCAGCTGTTGAGAAGACAGGACCAGTGCTACACTGTTAATATGCACAGGGAGAAGCACGCTGGAAACAAAACCAAGCCTGGAGAAAAGACTGCAATTAGTATTTTAACCTCCATGTGGTTAATCAGGCCCTCAAGTGAAGATATGACCTCAGTAGTTCAATCAGCAGGTTGCTTGGAGACAGGCATTCTGTAAAATTCACCTTTTCCTTCCAAAGACAAGCCAGAAGTATATGTAAGTATAAAGTGTAAGCAATAATGAAGGAATTGCACATGTTACATCACTTGGAATTGAATTTTAAGTAGCTTATATAGTGTATTTATAAATGAAGTTTGTACCTTGCCATTGTTATCATTAGGTCCACAAATGGAAGCAGTGGCTGCTGTTGTACTTGAAAGGGGAAATAAATACTCCTTGTGCAGGCCCAGGTTGAAAACATTCAATTAGCATTAAAATCGGTTCATTTGAATTTCCTCCAATAATGCACTTGTTAATGAGGTGTTAAATTATCACCTTGGGAACCCCAGGACCAGTCAAAACTAATTTGAGCAAAGTGAAAACTTTTTTTGTTGCTGCCCTTGAGAATCTCAAGCTGAGCTGGGGAACTGTTGGAAAAACAAATACTCTGGGGGTCATAAAGAGAGTTTCCTGCTTCTCTCCAGGGGACTGACAGTTTTAAACATCACTCTCTGTATTTGTGCTTCCAGCTGGGGATCTTTTAAATCCAGCTTGTTGCTGCACCCCTACCTCCCTCCCACAGAGCGTGGCAAGCCTCCAGAAAAATTGCTTTAACCTGGGCTGGGCAGGAGAAGTCTTTCAGTCTTTGGTGCTTTGAAGAGTGTTTACAGACATCAGCAGAGCTGTACCCTTTGTGTTGTGCGTTGGAATGTGAGAATTCTTCAGTGCCTCTTCTTCTGGACTTTAATCGACATTGTGGTGTTTGTGCAAGAGCTCATAAACCTTCCTAATTTACCCCCACTTTGTTCTCAGAGCATTCTGGTTCTTGCTCACAGGTGTGAGCTGTCATCCTCCTATCTTCATAGCTTAAACACTGCTGTCGTAGCAGAAATACAACCAAGAATATATTATGGCTTTGTTGAGGTAACTTCATTTCTTCATTTCTTCCTCTACGCTTTATTTAAAATGAAACACCTGAATGACCCACATAAACACTGCTTCCTGTCATCAGCCCTGGCAACTGCAGCAATTTTCTACATAGGAAAACTAAAACTACTATTACAATGGTGTCTGCAAAGTATAGACCCACGGCTAAATTTCATTCTGTGAGGTGCATATAACGGAAATGTTTCCATCTTCTTTGGAAACAAGCAGCAGTCTGTAACTGAGGCCCTTTCTGTGGGCTGTGTGCAGGTGTGTTAGGCGATGTGGCACTCGCAGACCAGTTGAAGCACCGTCCTTGCCTACGTTAGCGGGTTCTGATGTAAAATGCGGTTGACACCGGGTCAACTCATGCCATTTCACATCAGTGCAGTTCACCTACCATAATTTCCCAGATGTGGACAATCTTGACAATCTACAATGTGTACTTTAGTCCTATGAGCGTGCAGATGTTTGCCAATGTCCCAGAATTAATAAACTTCCTTAGGTAGTACAAATTTAATCTCTGAAGGAAGACACTGTCTGGAAAACTTATGTGCTAGTTAATGTGTTTTGAGAGCCTGTGACCGGCGGAGAGATTTGAGACAACTTTAAATGAGATTAAGCAGGTTCTGTTGCAGTCTAGCTTCAGCTGTGGGGTTTAGCTCAAGACAAATTGGCCTGTCAAGAACAGGATAAATCAACCTGTAGAGCTTCTTGCTGCCGTGGGTAAGCTTTTGTTAATGCTCAGGTTATTGCCTAATTGTTGCATAGTGGAAAAGTTGTGGTTACAAGGCTGTCTGCATGGGGGGAAAAAATCTATTACAGAGTATGCATGCTTCTCAAGTTCGTGTTGGCTAGCAGCTCCTAAGATTTCTTAACTGTCTGTGGACACTGGGATTTCAAAAAATAAAGCAAGTAACATACTTCTGAAGCTTCTTAAGACTTTCAAGCTTGCCTTCCTACTGCTCTAGCAGCTCCTAAGATTTTTTAACTGTCTATGGACACTGGGATTTCAAAAAAGAAAAAAAAAAAGTAAAGCAAGTAACATACTTCTGAAGCTTCTTAAGACTTTCAAGCTTGCCTTCCTACTGCTCGGCTTAATACTGTATTGTACAAGTGTGTTGCCAAATTCAGGCCCTAAGTGTGCAGTGGAGAACTCATTTGCCCTGCAGTGAGCATCTCCAGAACTAAGTACTCTGTGCAAACAGATGTGGTACAGTGTAACTGTCTGTACCGAGGGCTGGAAGCAGAATGTTTAGTACCTCCAGTCTTTACTGAAAATAACTTGTCTTTTCTAGGGTTATTGCTGTATTTCTGACAAGTAACTTTTTGTTCGGGACCTGGCATTGCAGAGACAATTGTGGGTTTTATGTGCACAGCTTTGATCTTTCCAGGATCCTTGGAAAACAGAGCCATGCAGGAAAAGCAAGTCTGTAAAAGTCACAGCAGAGACAAGGCCTCCAGGGTTTGTGCCTTTTCAGGCACACAGCCTACTCTTCCACCTCACCGCGGTGCCAGGTGGCAGGCTACCAGGAGCTGCTCGCCAAATACAACTTACTAACATGGGAAAGCTCAACACCCTTCCTGTTGAAATTATTGCGGAGCTTTAGGGTAAATCTGAGAGCGCACTGGAGAAGGACAAGTATGGCTGCTATAACAGATGGACAGGCAGATGTGGGCTGCTCTGATGTGGTGGTAAAGTTGCAGGCTGTAGCTTTTATAATGAGATGAACTTTTTAGCTATACGCATCTTTGATGGCAAAGGAGAAACTTG